>NW_016158509.1:34342-78342 GCF_001687245.7 Rhagoletis zephyria | reverse complement strand
AAAATCAAGTTGAAATATTTTTCGTATTTGGTAATAACTCGAATATTAGTGAACTAGGTGAAGCTTTATCGAAATGTAGAATTGCTTAGCCTTTTATACTTAAATTTAAAAAAGAAAAACTATTTTGCTGTACAAATGCTCCACCCGTGACGATGGAATATCCCATATGTATTTAGGAAGGCGATTAATTGTATCCCAAACTTAATTTCAATTGGCATACATCCAAAAGGAGTCGCGGTGTGCCCTGCTAAAAAGGCTCAGAGAGTAAGTGCCGTGAATGTATGTGGAACAGTGGCACATATAAAATCCTTGGCAACGTTTAAAAAGCTTCTCCCACGGAATTATGTTACTGATGTAGGACAGGGTTGGTCTGAAAGAGCGCCTATAAAACCTATTGAAAGCTTTAAAAAGATTCTACCGCGGGCTATGCGTTGGTCGTGTCTGATGTAGGACAGAGATGATTCAAGGGAGTTTTCACCACTTCTGTTATGAACCTTAAAAAAAGCTCTGCACGAGTGCCTAAGAAGTGGCTAGTTCTAATATAGGCAGATCTTATATTGTATGTATACTGAATGTGGCCACTATCGTATGATAGAAATCTTCACCTTGACATCATGAAATTATCTGTTAAAAGAGGCTGACAAAGAAACCGAAGTTTCCGAAATGGTTTGCGTTGTCGGTGGACACCGGTCTTTATAGAGATTTTTGGTGCGGGTAAGTCGCTTCGTACATATTTCCCACACTCCCACACTTATGTGCTAACTATCGGCAAAACTCCTAAGATATTAGGGCGTATTAAAAAAAGCGAAAAAATCGATTTTTTCTCTTCCTCTACATAACCACTTCTGCAGGGAAAACTTGTTGGTGTATGTCTTTATTAGAGCAAGATCTGCAAAACACAGTTTGCTAAGACGACGCCTCCAAGGATGCTTACTGCGAGTTTGCTTTACTTCAAAAGTTCCTAAATCCGTTAGCCTGTGGCCATAAGAACCTTGTGAACCGCTTTGTTGGTCCATTGGCCAACTGTTACGGCTATGGTGTACTCATAACGCTCGCAGATTTGCGTTGCCAACCCCTCGTCTAACCATCTTTTCGCTTATTTCGTTGCCGCCGAAACGCAATTAAAAGTGGTGTACACGTTGATCAATTGTGCTCGATTTCATTACTTTGGATCCTAATGAAAAGTGCCTGACGATGGCGCGTTGGTGACCGATAATATCGATAATATGATTGATTGATATACTATTCATAATTCCTCCGAATAGACGCGCTCACCATCTCCCTTTTCCATCTTTGAGGCATCGGTGTAGATGGCATCAAAATGCTCTCCCGTCAATGGACCGGTGTCCCATCCTTCTCTAGTTGGAAGCCGTATGCGAGTCTTGAAGTGAAAATCTTAAAATGACGTAATGGGACCTATCTCAGCTTTAAATCAGCCTTGACACCGCTGCACCGCCCCCTTTTAAGTCCATTTAAGATTTTCCCCTGTCCCAGTCGATTTGTACTTGAAATTTGATTCCTTTAATTAAAGGCCCTATGAAGAATTTTGGATGCTTTAAGAAATTGTCCGGCCGACACCAAGCCTTGTAGGCGTTATGGCCTTAAGCGCTAGCGCCACAATATAAAACTTATAGCTGAATAAAGTGCTGAAAGCCTGCAAAGCGGTGTACGTCTGAAAACTCTTTTGTGGAATTTTGCTCTGAGCCCATACTACATTTTGTTTTCAATACCGCACTTTAAACTGGTGACGACTATTTTGAAGAAATGTCACTGGTGACAGCTTTGGATCGAAGAATGCCTGGCCTTTCTCCCTCTGTTGCCTCAGAATACTTCCGAATCAGGCTGTGGGCACGGAGAAAATATGGGAAATGGCAAACAAGGAAAACATAGAAGTTTCCGGGCGTTTGGTAGGTTCAGCGAGCGAAAACGCCTAAATGCAAATTTACAAAATCTTGCTGGACTTCGAGTAAAACTTCGAGTAAAGACCAAATAGTTATCATAAGTGATAGTCATATAAGTGAACCTCTCGCGGGACTGGCACCTAGCCTAACCTAGTAACACGAAAGTGGTGGGATCCCCCTGAACTCAATAAGAAGTTCATTAGTATATCGACGGCTGAGTGGAAGATAAACCCATCTCGGCAGCCGGTTCGAAAACGCCCTATCTCAGAAATCTTTTCCAGAACGCCGTACCTCAGAATTTGGCTGAAGAACGCCCTATCTCAACTGAAAATATATTGCAAATATGTTGAGATGGGGCGTTTTTGAATCAGGGCGTTTTGAACCGAGTTCTGAAATAGGGCGTTCTTGAAAAGTTTTCTGGGATAGGGCGTTTTCGACCTTAGAAAGTTGACACTTTTTCGATGATTTGAACCCCCTTCATGACATAAAAAACTTCAGTTTTATAATTTTGGGCAATAAAACCCGTTTATTTTTCCTTTTATAAATAAAATACATTGGAAATTTTCGTATTTTTTGAGGATTTTTTTGTGTATTTTGTGCAACTTTCAGGTTCAGCATGTTGGTACCTCTCGCCATAGATCATCGGATCCATAGGTTTTATAGATCTGCCTAATTTGTTGCACGTTTTTTGGACATCAGGGATAACTTTTTTCGTTGAGATTTGCTTCTAGAAGCGCTTATATTTAGATTGGCGCTTACACATACATATATTAGTGTTTGGCCGAGCTTCTCCTACTTCGCTTATCCCAGCGCTTATGCATTCGCATAAAAGAAATTTCATATAATTTTGCAAGAAAAAAAGCTTACAAAAGTGCAAGATTCCGCTAGCCTCTGACATAATCCGCCACATCCGTTTTGGGTATTCCCAACACGAAGCAACCAACAATGCTGCGGTTTGAAAACTACCGCATCGATTTTAAATCGTACGATTTGTAGCCCATGCCCGAATGTTGTTGTTACTTCAATATTTCAATAGCATTAGGTATTTTATTTCAGCGAGCGCGCAAGCAATGAAGTCACACGCACAAGTTACCCGCTTGGGAGAAAAGCAACGATTTTTTTTTACTTTTCAATCGCATACACAAATTTCCTGCGTACATTAAAGTACAACAACAATAAGATTCAATTCCTGTTGAAATAATTTGAGCAAATGACGGCATATCCTGCATGCTGCTGCTACGCTGCTTGTCAATTGACGAGGAAACGTTCCATGTAACTGCATTGCGCTGATTGCATTTCTGCAGCCATAAAGTAGCATAAAAGGCAGAAGCAAGCGAAGGTAAGCCAAGGCGAGTTGGTGCCGGAGTAGTTTGTGGAAAGATTTAACTGCGCTGTTTTGTTGTGCGTACATACCTGTCTTCAATACTCGTATGTACATACATATGTATGTATGTATGTAGAGGAGTGTGCGCTGTTATTATCTACCGATGCCTTCCTTTTGCGCTACCGTTACTGTTGCTGTGCGACTGCTGCATCCTTTGCAATCATACATATAAACAATATCCTTTCTTAGCATACTGCCTGCTCCTTAACCTTTTCCCTCTCGCTCTCTTTATTTCTCTTTGGCTTTGCGCCTCGTTCTATAGCCCAGTCTAACCGGCAATTGATGTGGGCCTCCTCATTTTTTCATTGTTGTTTGTGTATATGAGAATGTGTGTGTGTGTGGTCGCTATTGTGGCTCGAGCTGGTTACTCCTTGGAGTCCTGTGTGCTCGATAGGTTACCGGCTGTGTGTCCATAATTGAATTTGTTTGTTTGCTGGCAACCTTTTAAAAACCGCCGCCCGTTATTAATATTGCAAAATAGCATACCATACACCTGCTTATACTACTACTACACACATGTATGCATGTACATTAGGGTGTATCCCTCACAAAAGATTCGGTTTTTCCACCGGAATTATAAAATGTATTATATTTTAACACTTCCGTCAAACTATTTCGGGCAAATATACATGCTGAACCTGAAAGTTGCCGACAGTTAGACGTATCTTAAAATTTCAGGGGCCGAAAATGCGTTCCAGTTTTGGTTTAGTTCTGCATGAGAACAAAATTTAGTGTCAAGAACGTTCTCACAAAAGAACCAAACAAAAGGTTCGGGAACGTTTCCGTAAAGAACAAAATGCGAACAAAACTCTCGGGAACGTTCTCAAGAACATAATGACAACGAAACTTTCGGGAACGTATCCAATGAGAACAAAATGAGAACGAAGGAATCGAGAAGTGTTCAGGAAGGATCAAATAAGTACAAAAGTCTGGGGAACCGCGATTGTTAATTCTAAGCTAGACGAAATCTGGATAATTTCAGCTTGCACGTCGTTTATCATTAGGGCGAGCTGTCAATTTATGGACACAATTTTCACTTTCTGTGCAAGAAAAGTTTGTATCTTAAGTCTTTCGTTGACTTAATTTGCCTAAATATCTTTCAATTCTTTTTTGATTAATTTTATTATTCAAACATTTCAAACTAACGAACGCTATGTGAAAAATGTTGTTCTCACTTTCATTCTTCGCGAATAGTTCAGAGAAGATTTGTTCCCGACTCTCAGTCAGAAAGTTTGGGAGACTTACGTTCCCAAATTGTTATTCGAGAGAAAGTTTCTTAGACTTTTGTTGCCATTTAGTTCTTCTCCAAAACGTTCCTGTGACTTTTGTTCTCTTAGAAATGGTCTCGCAATTTCGCATATCTTTGCGAACGTTCCACAGGGTTTTGTTCTTATATTTATAATTCCCATTGAGAATGTTCTCGACAGTTTTGTTCTCATTTTATTTTTGGTTTTAAAGCGTTCTTGTGAACAAAACTACGGGAGCGTCCCTGGAAATTACCTCCAAAATATTTTGATGCCGTTGACAAAACTGTTAAATATATTTATGCGGACCTTTTGAGCATAATATTTTCTATTTATTTCATATAAGGTGATTTTTTAGAAAATTTTTTTTTATAAATATATACTTTTTTTATAAAAAAACTCGCTTTTCGAGTTTTTTTTTAAACAGGTCCAGCTCACGTAAATCATCATATTTCGCCGTACACCCCTGAAATTTAAAGGAATTTTTTTTCTTTTAAGATGATACGGTCTAATGTACATATATGTATATATGCGTATGCACATATGTGTATACAATTTTCCTCTTCATTTCATTATTTTCACTTAATTCGTATTGAGTGCCTGCTAGAAAACCACTTAGTTGCAATAAAAGTAGTAACTATGATTGCACTGAATTTCTCTTTTTCAGCACATATATGCATACATACATAAATATTTACTTACGTATGCACATATGTACATATATATCATAATAGGCCTTCTGTTTGTTTTTTGCATTAATTTCGCAATTTTTCTATTTCTATTTTCTCACAAATTTTCTATTGAGTTCCTTTAAAAATATTTGACTTTCCTTCCCCCAACCAACTGTTGCACTCCATCTACACACTTACCCTTTGCCAACACTCCAGTCATAATTAATTTTGACTTTGCTCGCCTCTAAGTATGCTTCTCTACAACAATAACTGATGGAATTTTGTATTTGTTGTATTGACTCGTGGCAAAAATTATCCTCAACCAATTCAATAGTATTTCCTTCTTCTCTGAAGCGTAATAAAATTCCGGTGAATAATCAATTAAATTTTGTCATTTGTTTGCTCTTCGCAAAAGTTAACATTGAAAAGCTCTTTGGTCTGTTTATGACTGTGGGATGTTCTGTTGTTGAAAGCGGTCCTCCTACAAGTGGCTGGCTGCCCGGGTTGATATGATTTTTATTGTTGTGTAGAAATTTTTGTGTTTTATAAGTGAATCAGGAATTATGTGCTGCGCGTTAATATTTTATTGAAATGGTATGCTGCATGTAGTAGCATTTTTATTAATTTAAAACTTTGCCAGAGGAATCAGTTTGTAATTAGCAGGACCCAAATACAGTTTCATATCGAATACTTCGTGTTAGGCAAGCAGGGAAAAATTCATTTTAACAATGCTTACATGATGCTAGATTTTTTTTTTTTTTGAGATAATGTACTCACCAAAATTATTTCTTAAAAGTATTTGGCATTCGCATTCGCATCAGCATCCGCGGATGTTAGCTTTTAAACATCCGCATTCACATCCGCATTCGCATCCGCGGTTGTCTAAAATTCCACATTCGCAACATCCCTAGTATAGATAATTAATTCTAAATTTTTAGTTTTCCGAGTTGCTGAGATAAGTTCCGAGATGATGAGGCAGAATAAAACATATCTGACGATTCATCCATACTTTCACTTTATCTGAGAGAAGGATTCAGCCACCTTAATTTAATGAAATTAAAAAAAATACTCAAAAAAATAAATAAATAAAGAAAAACAAAAACAAATAAAATACAAGAAAAATATAAAAAGGCGAAGTCTAAATTCGCTATTGATAAAAAATAAATAAAAAATAAACAGAAAATGGAAAATACATAAAGAAATAAAAATGTGAAGCCTAAATTCATAATTGGTAAAAAAATAAAAAAAATATTAAACAAAATTTCAAAAAATAGAAATCAAAAAGCAAGTCTAAATTTGTATTCGTATAAAAATATAAAATTAAAAACAACAAAAAAAAAATAAAATAACAGTGAAGTCTACATTCGTAATTGGTAGAAAAATTATAAATATAGAAACAAACCAAAAAAAAAAATAAAAAATACCAAAAACTGAAAAAAACTGAAGTCTAAGTCCGTAGTGTAGCCTCCTCCTGCTGGGCTTCGGAAAGCACATTTTATGTAGGATGACTAAAGGCCGGTCGTATCGGATTTGCCATTTCCAAATTTTTGAAATCTAACTTCAAATTCGTGATCAGTGAGCCCAAAAATCATAGAGTAACATGTTTCAAACCAATCCGATTACTTTTCACAATATTGTCCGACATATTGGATCCGCCATTTTGAATTTTTAAAATCTAACTTCTGATTCGTAATCACCGACCATTAAGCCATTCCGATAAGAATTCGAATATTGGCCACTTTTTATCGATTGCTGGCTCATAGTTCAATGTCAGCTAGATGCCAAGTTTGGTATACTGATGGTCAGGCAATGGACCACACAAACAAATGGCATGACTTCTATGTATGGTGTGAGGTGTTTTAATTGCATTTTCTTGTTGGATCAAATATCAAAGCGCGCAGAAAATACCGATTAGATTATACATATATCGCCTATTTCCTTGCTTAGTCAAGAACTTAGCCATGGTGCTAAACATTACTTTCTCTCTCGTTGATGTACTTCTTCATCCGGCGATATCTCAATTTCTTGAACCAATTTGATATAAACTTAGTTGCTATGCATTATGGGTGCCAGATATGGAATTCGTTTGAGAATTCCACATTTATCAAGAAATAAATTTTTTAATACTGAAAACTTTATATTCATTAAGGATTTCTGTTAAGCCCCATCCATTTGCCATTCATCCCCTATTCTCAATTCGGAACTCGCATGTTGAAGAAAATTCTGTGCACAAATAACCAAAAATAAGTTAGCAGCGCGACTTTCTCCTTCCACATTGAAGTGCTTTAATTTAGGTGCTAAAATTCTCTCCACACACCAAAATAACTTTGTATGAGTCTTTTATACTTTTTTTAAGAATCATTGGAAGTTTTTCAGATCTCTAATAGATATGTGAATTTCTATTTCCTGTTGTCCTTTGAAATGTAAACATACACAAATGGTTCTACTATCCCAACTATTTTTAATTAAATTTCGCTTGAAATATTATTCTTTTTAGTTTTTTTTTTGCTTTTGAACTCATTGCCCCTTGTGGCTCATAAAAGTTTAAACTTTACGTAAATTCATTGCCACCGCTCTTTTATCGCCATAGCACTAGCAAGCGTTTTAAACGATGCGCTCCAATCGTGTTTTTTTTTTTTGTATGGCATCAATGTTTTTGTTTTTCTTTATTGATCGTATAACGTGGAAGTTAAAGTTACCATACCAAATGGTAACATATTTGTGATCTTTCTGCGCTCAGGGGAATCAACTTAGGCATCCGCGGCGTGCGTGTATTTCCGTAAAAAGTTACGGATTGTTATCTTATTCAGCCTTATAATGAGTTTAATTTTTCCCGAACCGCTTCAACTTTCACTTTTGGTTTCCATGTATTTACTATGGGCGGAATAAAAAATTTCGGGTGAATTTTTTTTCAGGTGAAACTCAGGATAAAGCACAGAATTCAAATTTTTTAATACATTTTTTTTAATTATAAAAATTTTCTCTTTGTCTCTTTTTTTTGTAAGCTAGGGAAATTGTTTAAAACTGTTTATATATACGTCTGTGCGGCACAAGTAATAGATACTTCCTTAATAGGTAAATCATTATTTGGGTTACAAACGTCTATATCAGCTGGATTACTTGGCATAGAGTTTAGTTTGACAAACAAAGACAATATACGTTTATAGTTACTTTCAAAATTGTTATATAACTTATGCAATTTGTATGATTCACTTTGAAATTCTATGTTCGATTGACAATATCCAAAATATTTGACTAAAATAAATAATACAAGTATTTAAAGGTAAAACCGCTCGCACAATTCGTTGGCCATCATTCATTTTTTTGAAGTTTGTCTACTTTATAGAATTGAAAGTTTTAAAGCAACTCAAATGCCAAATAAAAGTAAAACAAAAAACAAATATATGAAAATATTCAAATTTTCTCTTATTTGAGACTGAAAATGAGAATGTATTTGTGAGATTGAAAATTTGAAAATATTTTTGTTATGTTAGTAAACTTCAAAAATGTTCTGGCTGCCTCTCAGCGGGTTTACCTTCAAATTTTTGTATCATGTGTGCGGAATCAATTTTTTCGGCAATGGCTCGCGCTTGATTCGCAACGTCATCGAAGTAAGATATGAAAAATAATTGCAACTGGGACAGTAAACGATCAACAGGTTGCTTCAGCGATAACCAGCGAACGTTTGACACTCGACAAATTTTATGATTTTTAACACCAACGTAGTTTTGAAACTAGGCAAATTCATTCACCTTTTACGGGAATTTTTTTACACGATGGGAAAAGTATCAAAATTTAAAAAGAAGTGTCCCTCCCAAATTCATCGAAAAATTTATCAGTTTTGATCCACTTGGATCAAAACGGTCACACTGTCCACTACACACAGCTGAGTATCCACTATGTTTTTAGCCTAAGAGCTGCCAAGTTAACAAAAAATGGTACAGATAACTTTCGTTGAACCTGTCTCACTTTTTCTACGCCTGAATAGTATGTTGTATTTCGCTGCCGAAATCGCTGACAGCACATGTATACTATAAGTACGGTGACCAGATTTCTAAGGACAAAAATCGGGACATTTCTGAAGCATCGAATCCGAACGTACAATTTGGCTTTTAGAATCAAAAGACGTAGATAGTTTATTATAATTAAAAATTTCTTAAAAGAGAAAATCTTTAAAAATGATCGCAAATGTATACATTTTATAATATATACGGAGGCGAGAGTGTAAATAGAGAAAATACATTTTAGCAGGTTTTGGATACGTTTCTTTGTTTAAAAAATGTTTGTTATTTTTTCTTTTTTATGAAAATATAGCTTACTGTTTTTGTATTTTATGGCCTTATAACAATTATATTCAACAATTTTTATCGAGCTTGAGGCTTGAGAAGTCTGATGAGGAAATGTGGTGATTTACGGAATGGCTATCACTTTTACCACTGTTTAAAAATGTTGTTGCTTTTCCACAATAGTTTTTCATTAAAACGGCCTCAAGCTTAATAAAAATTGTTGATTATAATATAGGTTACTATCTAAAAAAAACTTATAAATTAAAATTTCACACTTTGTAGATTACAAAAGTTCGACGAATTTTAACAAATCCTTATCAAAACTTTAAAATTTTTAATCAGATTTTTAGAATTTTTTTTTTGAGCATGCAGTTCTGTAGCAAATTGCAATTCTCAACTGTGCGTTTCGAAGACAAACACTCAATAGTTTAACAACAGATACGTCTTAGAAACGCGACCAATGTTTCTAAGAAATCTAATTAAAAAGCTCAAAAATTTGATGAAACTTTGTCGAATTTTACGAATTTTTGCACCAAGTTTGATTTATGTACATGGTTTTTGTTATATAACGATCTACACTTTTATAAACAAATAATAAACAATAAATAATCGAAAGGGGAATAGCTAAGGAATGATCACTTCCATATTTATATTTTCGTCACTGTATTTACCAGTGCGACCGTTTTGACCCAAGTGGATGAAAAGTGATACATTTTTCAATGAATTTCGGAGGGATACTTCTTTTTAAATTTTGATACTTTTCCAATCACGTAAAAAAATTTCCGTAAAGGTCGAAAAATTTTCCAGAGATGGTTACAATTTCTTCGGACATAGTGCTATAAGGGTGGATGAATTTGCCTAGTTTTAAAACTACGTTGGTGTTAAAAATCATAAGTGGAGCGCGTTGCGATAATTATTCATATTTTTTTCGATGACGGTGTGAACCAAGCGCGAGCTCTTGCCGAACAAATTGACTGCGCACCAATAAAAATTTATTATGTATTTTTGTCAAATATTTTGGATATTGTCAATCGAATGAACATAGAATTTCAAAGTGAATCATATAGATAGCATAATTTATATAACAATTTTGAAAGTAACTATATACTTACACATGTTGTAAACTATATGCCGAGTAACGCAGCTAATATAGACGTTTGTAAACCATAAAATCATTTACCTATTAAAGAAGTATATATCACTTATGACGCAGAGACATACATATATGTACATAAAGATATCAATAGCATATTTAAGTAAAGTTTCAATTTAAAAAAAAAAAAAATCATTCAGCAATGTTATATCGAACTTTGTTTGCAAATAAAAAAGAGATTTAGTTTTAACAGTGAAATTTTGAAAAGCCTTGCATGTATTGATCCATTGTCATATAAAGAAAACGCTAATTGGACATTTTTAACAGTTTTAAAGAATTTGCCTAGCTTATGAAATTCGATAATAAAATAGGTTGCGTTGAAGTTAGTAAGGGGTGCAAGCAAGCTAAACAATGCTTTAAATAAATAACTTTTTATATTTCGAATTAACTTCTTTTATTTTTAGCTTGTTATGTTTGCCGCACAGCTCTGCCGCTGCAGAGCGCATTTTCTCGAAACTGAATTTGATCAAAACAAATTGAACAAATCGCTTCACTTTGCCAATGGTGGAAAGCATAATGCTTTCGAAATGTCTTAAAAATGATAAAAAAATTTGAGTTCTGAGTCCTATAAGTACAAAAAGTATTTAAAGTAAAAATAAGATTATATGTAAGATATTTTTGGTGTTTTACCCCCAGTTCAACTCATACATGTAAACCATTTTCTTTTTTATTATTATACTAGTACCAAGTACAACTAATACATGTACCTTTTTTGCAATCAATAAATGTTAAATTGTTCTGGAAAATGGTTTTTCATATAAATTATTATTGGTTTTATTCCATATTGATACTTTGATACTCAAAATAAAATAAATTGATAAATATTGATACATTTTAAGTCTCTTCTCTGCTACAATTTCTCACAAGCCCGCGGTCACACTGATATCTACAGCTTATATTTTTCATATCCATGAATTTTTTGATGTAACTAGTGATATTTTTTATAATTTCACTAAATTCAAGTTAGAATCGTTATATTACAAAAATCAAACTAAACAAATAATTATAAAACTTGAAAAAATTTGTTTGACAATAATGATGACTGCAATATGGCGAGAGTACGAGTTTGCCAGAATAAAACATCACCAAAGATCATAGAAAAAAAGAATTCTGGCTATGATTATGGCTTCACTATGTTCTATTTTCTTTATTATAACGTAAATGCTGCCACTTTTGTAGGAAAAATTGTTTTTGGGCCAGAGGAAGGAAGACTACTGTTAAATGAATAAAGAATACATAGAAAATCGGGATTAAATCGGTACAAATATGGAAAATCGAGACACTTATACAATATCGGTACTGTCCCGCCGAAATCGGTACGAATAGTCACCGTAACTATAAGCTACTTCGTGCTCCCCACGTTCGGTAATGCAAGTCAAAGCAATAAGACTGCGTTGCAACACACACTTCCTTATATGTGATAGTGTGAGCGTATCCGCCACTGATGTATGTAGATGAAAAACATGTTCGGAATGTCTAACCCTATCACTACCGCCAATATGGATGCCGATGCTATTTTCTAATTATTATTGAATTTTCATCGTTATCGACTTTTTATCCTTATCGATTTTTTAACGGTTTCGATTTTTCATTGTTATCGAATTTTCATTACAATAGATTTTTTAATTTTTCGAATTTTCATGGGTAACGTTTATCATCGTCATCGATTTTTAATCGTTGACTTTTAATCATCATCGAATGTATATTGTTATCGACTTTTATCGATATGGATTTTTAATAGTTATCGAATTTTCACGATTATCGCTTTTACATTGTTATCGATTTTTCGACGCTGTCGAGTTTTCGTCGTTATCGATTTACCATCGTTACCGATTTGTCATTGTAATAGGTTTTTTATCGTCATATTTTTTTTATTGTAATCGCTTTTAATGGTTATCAGTTTTTCATCGTTATGGGGTTTTTTATAATTTTCAAAGCTTTTACTCCTTTCTTTAACGTTATCGCTATGCAAAATGGTTTTAACACATACATATGTACATATGTATGTTTGTATTAGTACTCTGAACAAAGTATTGTTTTATATGGAATTGTTGAGAGTTTTATCGCTGCCCGTATCGGTTAATATTATTAACGCTATCGGTATTGAGTACAGTATTATGATAGTCATCGTCATATTAATTTTTTTTACTGTTTTCACATCGCAAAAAAACATAGAAAAAGAGTTTTAATACTTCTATTANGCTATCGGTATTGAGTACAGTATTATGATAGTCATCGTCATATTAATTTTGTTACTTTTTTCACATAGCAAAAAAACATAGAAAAAGGGTTTTAATATTTTTATTGAGCTTTGTACCACGATAATTTTATTAGGAAAAAATTGAAAAAGCAACAAAGTCGACGCGGTAGAAGTTATAGCAGCTATTTCGGAGATCACCAAATCTCCTCATCAGACTTCTTTTTTCTAAACTTGAGCAGGGATCGAACCCGCGTCATCGATGTACAGNAGCTTTGTACCACGATAATTTTATTAGGAAAAAATTGAAAAAGCAACAAAGTCGACGCGGTAGAAGTTATAGCAGCTATTTCGGAGATCACCAAATCTCCTCATCAGACTTCTTTTTTCTAAACTTGAGCAGGGATCGAACCCGCGTCATCGATGTACAGAGTCAGAAGCGTTAACCACTGAACTATGCATTTTCCTAATAAAATAATCGTGGTACAAAGCCCATTAAAAATATTAAAAAATTAAATGTTACTAAGCCACAATAATATTGACGAAAAAAGGTTTTTTTCGTAACAGCGGTCGCCCCTCGGCAGGCATTGGCAAACCTCCGAATGTATTTCTGCCATAAAAAACTGCTTTTCATAAAAATACAATCGCCATTCGGAGTCGGCGTAAAACTGTAGGTCCCTCCTCTTTGTGTGACAACATCAAGGCACGCGCCACAAATCGGAGAAGAAGCTCGGCCAAAAACTAACATATGTTTAAGCGCCAATCTATTATTATTATTATTATTATTGCCAGAGTAAAAATTTTGATAACGTTCATTATCATTNGGCCAAAAACTAACATATGTTTAAGCGCCAATCTATTATTATTATTATTAATATTGCCAGAGTAAAAGTTTTGATAACGTTCATTATCATACTCGTAACTGTTATCGTAATCGACAATGTTGCCATTTTTTGTTATCATATGTCATTTTACAACGACGGTTAGATACTTTACTAATAAATACTACTCTGCCGAAATCAAAGATCGTCTCAAGACAAAAAAGCTATTTAAGAAAAAGTATAACTTTCTCCACTTTGTTGGAATATACTTAATATTATTATTTTTTTTGTTTAATTGGGATTATGCTTTGAGCTTTGGTTTGTTGGGTTGGGTTTATAAGTTACTATTTATTTACAAGGGCAGACATCCATAACTTGTTTTCCGATATTCCTATGTTTTACTGTCTTCATTTTATTTAATATATTTCTTTGTAATATTTAATTAAGAATATATGCATACGCGCAACCATTGATACTTGAATACAAACATACATACATACATGGTATGACCATAGCTACTTACATACATATATAGGTATGTACGCACAGTCTCCCATCATCATAAAAAAAAAATGTTTTTAGTTGCCATTCTGTCTTCGCCTGAGTCATAAATATTAAATAAATAAGCCACCGAAAGGTCTCTCCCCTACCGCAGTGGCTGCAACAATTGTCGCCCTTGTCAAATCAGTTTTTATGCGCTTGTATTTGTGCGTGTGGCAGCTTTTTGATGACCCTGCAGCGAATCGAAGTGGTTAAGAGTTGTGCTGCAAAGTTAGGTTCTTCATCTATCTCTTTAATGGCTGGGACTCCCTGCGCTTATCTCAATTCAATGCTTGCAACAGTCCTTTTGAACAAATTGGGTTTCAAATGTCTCGATGTGCATCCGTTTTACAGTCGTTCGAAGACACAGCTCTGAAATGTCTAGTGTGGAATTGACATTTTGCCAGACTGTCTCCAAAATTAGCCACAGGGAAAGTTCCTGTTTATTTTCCGTATTTTATGCATTTCCCTATGCTTGCGACGTAGTAGGTATGTAGTTGTGTTTTTATTTTTATTGGCTACAATATAGTGGCAACATGCGTACAAGGTGCTCCCCATTTGTGTGTTTTACGGCAGCCTGCATCCATCAACTGCAGCTTGTTTCCAGCCTTCCGGACACTATGCGTCGCCCGCTGCGTAAACTTTGCTGTTTTAACTACCTTCTGGGTTTGTTTTATTTTTTGAGGGAACAAATGTAAAGCGAATTTTTTGTTGTGCTTCAGTTTTTTTTTTAAATATTATTTTGCTGTGTTTTGATTTTTAGTTGCTTTTTCATTCAGTTCATTCCCCCAACTTTTGTATTACTTTGTTTTTATTTTTGCCTTTGGCTTTGATGCTTTGCTGGTGTGAAGTATGCTCTTCCGGGGATTTGAGGGCAGTTGTTCTTGTTGATGCTGCTATGTCAATGCAGATATGAGAGCAGTAGTTGTATTTGTATATCTTTCAAAGTTTCTGCCGGAGTGCGGGTGTCTGTACAACTATATCTTTTCATCGTGCTTGGATAACTAAATTGGGGTAGGACAGTGGCGAGCTATTACATGAAACTGCGTGCCATCACACGAAGGAAAAAAAAAACATAGATATGTACATACCCATGGGTAATATTATTTTTCTTTGTGCACTTTTGCTTCTACATGTCTTTATCTGCCTTGTTCGCTTTTCAAATTTTCTTGCCATCCAAACTGTAGCCACCCGCTTTCATGCTTTGCCCTTGGCAGCCCACATTCACCGCGTGCGTCAGACATTGACATTCAACTTATCTCGTCGCAACTCCACTTTTGAATAAATAACTTTTGAAGATGCGATGGCACAAGCAGTTCGTTCTAAAACGACCAAAAAAAAATTGTTAAGTCCCCATTTGATAGATGTAAGAGATGCTGTAACAACAATTGATAACACCAAATGAAGTTACATATATATATATACATATATATTTATGTACATATGTATGTATGTCCCTGAAAAGCTACAAGGCTGCAAGCAGATGATGCAACTCTGAGCTGCGTATAGCTAACTCCAAGTGCGCACATGCTTGCGTGTCGGTATGTACTGTTCACTGCACCGATATGTTTATGTAAATTGATTGCTCTCTCTTATAAGTGGATTTACATGCAATTTGTTTGTTCTTTACTTTCTGAACTGCGCTGAATTTAGATTAGGGGTCTTCATCAAAGGTGATAAACTCTTGATAACCTTGATAAAGTGATAAATTAATCATTTTTATAAATGAACTGTCAAACTTTATATGGAAATCTGTTTATCCAAAGTTTATCACTATCAAACGAATTTGGTGGATAAATGTATAAAATTTCAGAATAAATCCAACCCTTACAGATTGCCAGGTAGTCGCTTTTGCTACGGATATATAAAAGCAAAAGAACACAATAGACGAGGTAAGAATGAAACGTAACTAGCCATACAAGTTAAGTTAACAAGTAATTTTTAGCAAAAAAAAACCGACTTCAACTCTCATATAAAAAAAAAATATATATATATATATCTCATGATCCGCTGATCGGATCTTAACCAGATTAGTATGGGACCACCTCTGCGACACTACCTTTCCGATGCAAAAAGAATTATCGAAATCGGTTGACGTGGTCCAAAGTTATGCGGTAACATACATAAAAAAAAAAATATTCTGACGAACTGATAACCTCCTCCTTTTTTGGAAGTCGGTTAAAAAGAGTTTTACGCAATAATTTACCAACGTTCGTTCATGAAAGAATGCGAATAAACTGATAAATTTAAGAAATTTATCCCTTTATCACTTTAGATGAAGACCAATTCTTTGCGACTCAGGTAATACAGGCTACTGTAAATGCAGGTTAAAAACGATTTTCGTCGAGCAGACAAATATCAGCTGCGTACCTGTCCAACAAATAGTCTAACACTCTTTGTCCGTTGTTCTAAGACTGGTAGTTGGTGTGATAAATGTGGTAAGTTGATGGGATATCCAACCAACGAATGGAGTGGAGTGGAGAGTATTCCAAATTATCCGCGACGCGCTAAGACGCGAGGTACTTTATAGAGTACTTAACTTAATTGGATTCATATAATTAGTATTCATAACTTTATGTGCTATAATAATCGCAATTTGTGGCACAATTTCTAAAGAAAAGAGAGAGCTAATAGCTCTCGGCCACACAAAGCCCTACTCGGCTTAAGTGCGTTTCTTGCATGGGGGATCTACCCTACCCTAACCCAACTGCTTATGCACTCTTTCGGGTATTTAATTGGTAAGTGACAGCCAACTTAATTTGTTTTTTTTTTGCGCCATCAGAAAAAGGCTTGAACCAAGATGTGGCGCAGATCGAAAATGTGTTTGCTTTTTTTCCGCGCCGTTTAATTTCGACCGGTCCCATTTTTTCCTGACATGTTGCGTCAGTCATCTTGCTAACTGGCCAAATTTGAAAATACCAAATAAAGCCAAGTACTTCTCCAGCTGGTGTCGGTAACGCACAGGAGGCATTTCTCTTCATATATCACCTTCGGCGCATACTGCTTCGAATACTTTCAGGACATTCATTCGTATGTTACTGCTAGCCATAGTAGCCGCTGTATTTTAATTCGCTTCACTATGTTATCGTTACAAATGTTCAAAGGTCAATTAGAATTGACAGGCGAGTTTTTGGTAGAAAATCGCCCATACAATTAATACTTGGAGGAATCGCTCAAAGCATTTTGGTATCTGAAACCTTTTCGTAGTCGAAGCTACTTATAGATAATTATTTCAAATAAACTTGACTTAAAATTCTAAGAATTCCACCATTCTCAGTCACCTTTTGAGAAAACCGCAACGAATATTTTCAAGTAATAAAGACTTCTATCTATCTAGTCTACATTCATTAACGTCATACATTCTCTAGAGCAGGTTCTTCAACTACTTTTTGTGACCTTAAATGATGTAAGTACATACGAACCAAAGTGCATCAATAATTTAAGCTTGCCGCGGATCTTTTCCAAAACGCTGCACTTATCAATAAACCCGCTGGTCACCTCTACCAGCTAGCTTTTCAAGTCACCCTGTTGTTAAAATACTTTCTTTTTTCATCTTCTTTGCGTCCAAGTCTTATCTTAACAAATTCGTGTTTATCTCTCTGACTTCCTGTCGTTGATTAAATCAATAGTTGAAAATATTTGCAATCATGATTGCGCGATTGCCTTTTTCTTTACTCTTTTTATGTCAATCATCACAACTTTTGGCAACTGGACACACAGTTGTTGTTTTTTTTTTGTACAAAAGTTTTAAGCTCTTTTTTCTGTATAGCAGCGAACTTTTAGTCCACTTCTTATACCTTCTCTCCATGTATGTATGCACATGTTTTCGCATTAATATTTACTACAAGTTGCAGTGCTGGGTATTTGGAATACTGACAGCCCCATTGGATTTTGAGCATAGATTTATTATTTTTAAATAACTGCTTCTCTTGTTTGCAGTACACTTTTTGCTGTGGGAGATTGTGTTATCGATGCAAATATTTGTACGTGCACATATATCGTCGTTTAAAGTACAAAACTGCGTATCGTCATTCTGCAAAGTCGCGTAACTTACATTTGCTGCCAAAATTGTATTTGCTCTTGGCTCAATCCTTATCCAACCGTCCTGAAATATACTAGCCAAAAATGCGATTGCTTTATAAAAAAGAGAACTATTTTGAAACATGAGTGCTTTAACTCTCTGGAAAATGATTTATGCAACCTCACATACTAGGCTTTGCATTATGTTGATACGCGGTTTTGTACTTTAAACAGCGATATGTACGTACCCGTATGTATTGGTTTCCTGGAAATATCATTCTGTGAATTAGTTTTTCGATAATATTTGTGCTTACTTGTATTTAACCGCCACTCATGATTTAAAAAGTTATTTAACATACATTTTTAGCAGTTCTTGCATACTTTTTTTTCTGAGCTTCAAAGTTTTTTTTCATATAAATAGAAAATATTATTATATTCCGATAAAGTCACTTACTTGGGTTTGATTCTATATATGAAACCTTAGAATTAGAAAATAGTAAAGCCAATGGCTACTACAAGGAGGGCAATTGTTAAGCGATGAGGCACTAGAAAACCATGGTGATAATGTTTTATGGTGTCCTCGTCTCGAGAAATGCACTTAAAAAGACGACGCAGGTCAGAAAACTGGGGCGGGGCCACCCTCATTGGAAGCACTGGGGCACTTAAGACCGTTCCTACTATGGCCTTACGCTAGCTCATCTTGCTCTTAAAACTAGTTAGCCATCTCTTTTGTTGCGTCTGGTTAGTTATTTACTATAGAGACTGATAGCGGTACCATGTCCCAATGTTATTGTACGATAAGTACATACGTTGCGTTGGCCAGGAAGCGCATGCTCGAGTTGGTCTCACCGAGAAAAGTGGTAGTGTGGGAGTAGTTACCTTTGGCCTCTTCGGTTCACCGAACGCTGGGTGAAAACCAGGGCATGGCCAACTAAACGATATTTCTGGCCGATGGTGGACCGGAGTCGATGGGTATTCAGAGATTTGATTCTCACTGTTGCAGCGCCGTAGTTTTTGTGAGGCTACGATATAAACCTTTGCTGATCTTTCCGAGACCGGTATGTACAGCCTTTGAAACTTTTTTCTTGACAAACAGCGTTATCGCTATAGCTTAGCAGTTATTGTTTGTAGTGGTATTTACCATAAAGGTACAATTGTGGTCTTTTTTGGGGATGCATCCGATTAAATATTTTGAAATATTTTGTTCCTTATTTGCTCCTACAACCGCTTCCTGATTTGGGCCGATACTAAAATACTGCGCCTCTCTTCACTGTCCTTTGCGAAGTTACGCCAGTTATTCACAACAAGTGTATACAGGTCCTTCTGTACTTGATCTTCGCATTGCATTCGTGAGAATTCTTGCTTTAGTTGTTCACCAATGGGTGCCGAATGGGAAACAAGTTTCACGCGAACACCATCATCTATACATACGACATGTCTACGCTGTAATTTTTTATACCCATCATTAAAAAATAAATTTTATTTCAATAAAATTATCATAATGCTATACATACCTATTTAATATTACATTACTGCTAAATATTATAGCTGACTTCGCTATTTGATCTTACAACATTTTAAAATTGTCATCAAATTCAATTTTCATAAAATTCATATGCAATTGAGTTAGCGGTAATTTCGTGCAACCACAGCTACTGATTGCATTAAGGACACCATGCGGTCAACTAGTTGAACTCAACCGCCTAATCAATCAACGCATCCAGTGTTATCCTATGTATGTATTAGTCAGTCAACTTCACCTACATGGGAAATAAACTGTTATTTTGCTATTCTAGCACAAAAGTCTTAAAACAGAGCTCTCTCATTCAAAAAGAAGAGCATTTTTTTTTTTTAATTTTAATTTATTTTAAGGAACTTTTTTATTTTTGCTTTTTTTAAATTTTATTTTTTAGATTCTATTGTTTAAAAAAGAAAAAATTTGTTAGATTTTATTTTTTTTTAGAAAAATATGTTTTTCTTTTACTTAATTTGTAGTATCATATTTTCTTTTTATGTTTGTTTTAATTTAATTTTCTTTTAAATTTTGGATTTTGTTATAAACTTCTAAGTATTATTTTTTTCTTTTTTGATTTAATTTTTTCCAATTTATGCTTTTGAAGTTATTGTTTCAAAAAGAAAAAAGATATATATTTTTTAATTTCATATAGTTTTTAAAAATATTTTTATTTAATTTTGCTCTATTTTAATAAATTTTATTTTTATCGAATTTTCTTTAATTTGTTAGTTTCTATTGTTTTAAAAAGAAAAAATATAATTTTGTTAAAATAAAAAAAACATTGCTAAGAGGCCAATTGCTTAACGCAAAAACCTCCTCCTTAGCAGTTAGTCTTTCGAAAGACAGTAAAGAGCTTTCAAGATAATTGCTAGAATTGACAATTGTCTTACGAAATACTTTTGTCTTTTGAAAGACTGGGGTGAGTTGAACGACAGTTGCCAGAATTGCGCTGTAAATGTACCGCTTTAAACTCGAATAGGTATGAAAAGCAGGTAGTCGCTTTTGAAAAGTAAAAACTTTCTCCAACTGAGATTCAAACGGAGGATCTTAGGTTTACTAAGCGAATAATTTGCCTAAATGCCAACGCCGCATATGAAATTTCGTTGATTAAGTGCGTACACGGCATCAAATCGTTAATTCTATTATGTGAATTAATTATACCCGTCTAAGATTAGTTGCAACTAATCATGCATGGAGACCCAACGCAAAATCACTCTTACCAACTCGTCCTCTCTCGACGTACGAAAACCACACTCTATAAGTCACTCATAATACCCGTGGTGGTATATGGCCCAGAAGCTTGGACAATGACAACATCCCATGAGGCGGCTCCTGGAGTATTCGAAAGAAAGATTTTGCGGAAGATTTACGGGCCCTTACGCGTTGGCGACGGCGAGTACCGCAGACGATGGAATGATGAGCTGTATGAGCTTGAAGACAACATGGACATAGTGCAGCGAATTAAAATACAACGCCTCCGGTTTGAATGGACACCGACGCTCTAGCTCTGAAAGTATTCAACTCGGAACCCGCCGGTGGTAGCAGAGCAAGAGGGAGGGTCTCACTGCGATGGAAAGACCAGGTGGAGTAGGACTTGGCTTCACTTGGCATTTGCAATTGGCGTCAGTTGGCACAGAAGAGAAACGGCTGGCGTTCTTTGTTGAACTCGGCCAAGAAGAATAAGTGTGTTTTCCATTATTTGAAATCGCCCAACGGTTGGGTCATAAAGGCCTTTAATCTTTCATCTACCAAGGTCGATTCACGCTTTGAGCTGTCTATATTACAGAAAGAAATCTTGTTAGTGTCAGAACGAGTCAACCGCGTTAAGATTTTGCTAAATAAAGGAAAGTCCAAACACTCAAGAACTGCAAGTAATCTGTACAGCTAAAAAAGTGTTATGCTATATTTAGAATGGGTTCAAGGCATTGCATAGAGAATTTCAAAGCAAGTACTGGCCAAGGCCTCCATCATACACCATGCAAGTAGGTATGTACGAATATTAAGAATTTCATAAACCATCTCTGAATTGCAACGCTTCATTGAATAAATAAATGGATAAGCATTTAGTGTGGCAAATTTAAACTTTCACCCTACAAGGTGCTTTTTAATTATACATAGTTATACGTACATATCTAACGATCGGTCACCCATTGATGAATTGTGTGCAACTGAATTTCCATGCATTCAAACGTACATAAATTTTCACTTATGCATCCATGTTAGTGTGCCTCACTCGCTTTTGACCACTGCCATGACCCACTTTCACAATTTGTTGTCAACCTATCATAGCAGCACTGCAATTAAATTTCCAGGATATTGACGCTTGACATTTTCCACACTGGCACAGAAAATTCAGTTAAATATACATGTGTATATACCATATGGGTCATTCCGTGTAAAAAGCAAAATGACGTAAATTAATTATATTTCAGTGGTAACCTCTTGCTAAATGACTACATTTCATAAATCTGCTGAAAAAAAAACTGCNGGTAACCTCTTGCTAAATGACTACATTTCATAAATCTGCTGAAAAAAAAAAAATGTAATTTTTGTCCAAGGCAACTTTTACTTCATACCTAATTATTAGAACCTGTCCCACCAATCACAGTTTTAACTATTTCTATAAAGATTAAAGGCCGGTTGTTCAATGTCTGATTAGCACTTGACAATTAAGGGTTTTGGCTAAAATTCGTTAAAAAGTTACAAGTACTGAGACATGGTTTTCATTTTTGGAATTTTGAGTTATATCGTTATTGCAGAGGCCAATCGATATATTAAACAGATCTTTCACTGTTGTATAAGTTTCGACGACATATGATGTATGTAGTTGTAATTCACAATTGATCGCATTGTTCCACCAGTCTTAATGGAATGACCCTTATATATTTGAACTATATTTAGAGGGATTTGCCATACGACGTGATTTTATGAAAATATATGTATGTATGTAAGTATATGTACATACATACATATATCTATAAGTCGTCTAACATGTTGGGGGTGTGCTTCGCTACAAATTTGCCACTTGTCAGCCGGGCGGGCAGTGGCTGTCGCTTGTGGTCATCGCGGGTTAACTAGTCGTATGCATGTGACTCACGCATGTCACCACAATTTGATTGCAGATCGTAATAATTAATCGGATGAGCGGTTGTTGCCAACATAACTTTGTCAAATTGGCGTTAATAAGCAATGTGCATACTTGCAAATAAATATACCAGAAGCAGGAGTAGTAGACATGATTTTTACTAAAGGAGGGATATATCAATACAAAAAAAATAAAAAATCCATAAAAATCTGGCGAGAAATACATTGTTGGTAGTCATATCCCTTTAATTAGAGATTGTAAATTTAATGGAAGCATTTCTTCTTGCAAACCTGAATAAGCAGCTGCTCCTGGCAGATCATTGCAACACATGATCTGCAACAACTTCAACCCTATAATTGGAAGATTGTTGTCGCAGTTGAACGATCAAAAGCCTATGCCAGCGTCATCTGCGCGTCACTCCTTGAAACATATTCGACTTGTCCCTTTTAGATCTCAGCGTGAAACAAAACTTCAGCGATAGCTTAAGGGTGAGCACCACAATGGCTAGAGGTGTCGCCTATGTGTAATTTTTCATATGTATATTTATGAGCCCTTCTTACCGTTATATATTTATTGTATATGGGCGAAGAGCAATGGGTCTTATAAAGGTTTTGTAACTGTGCTTTTTATAACGGTTTTATTATGCTCTTAATAAAGAACATATATTCTATAAGCCTCTGCGTGTGGACATATTTGTATAGGACTCTTTTTTTATCCTGTTTTCTTTTCCATTGCATGATTAGTACAAATCCTCTCAAAATTTAAGCTTTTAGATTTTTATAAGATTCTTCATTCAGAATCATCAACAAGCAAATTTATACGCTTCTATAAATTTTAATTTTTAGAGAAATTATGCATTCTCTTTTCGAAGTAGGGTTTGTCTTCATAAAGATCATAACTACTATTCAATCATACCATTTCGTATTTTGTTAGACCAGAAAAAATTCTTTGTGTTTTGAAGTTATACACTTATACATATACATTTTTCTGTGAAGATTAACTGATTCTCCTCTTTTTGAAGTTGGATTCCTCTTCACAAAGATCATGAATACTGTTTAACCATACCATTCCAGACATTAGTAGATAGCACAGGCTTGCGATGGTATCTCCCTTAAAAAACGAATCAGAAATTTTAGTAGGTTTAGGTACTAAGATACGAAAAAAAATAAATAAAAAATTCCATCACGTAAATATTCCGAGAAAACTCGTTTTTAATTTTCTTTAATGTTACAACATATTATTTACTAGCATTAACTAGAATTTCCATAACTCTTTCTGATTTACTGAGAGTTTTATATTGATTTACTCAATTCATAAAGGAGTTAGCATTGTCAAACTCTCCAAGTACACTATTTTGGACTTTAATACACAAATTGGTTTTACAAACATTTCTTTGAATTGAAATCTGGCTGTAGTGCTGCATTTTTGATACATTTTTAATGAGAAAAAAAAACAATTTCGAAAGGCAAAAAATTAAAATTTTTGTCAATGTTTTAGTGCATATCTAAGCGCTTAAAGTGGTTTTCTCTTGCTTATTTTCTTCCGCCCTGGTGATGAGGTAAAGCGAAATCCTCTTAGGGTTTGGCTATCGTTTGTCCATAATTTAGTTAAATTCACAAGCGAAAGCTAAAAAGTGAATGAAATGTAATTAGCTCACAGTTATGTAGTGTCCTTCACCCCCTACTACATAAATACATACATATGTATCTATGTAATTATGTACAAAAGTAAAAGAAGTCCATTGAAATTTCTGCTAAGTGTCTTCATCATGAACTCCAGCTCTCTTGATAGCCTCTTCAAGGAATTTACCAACGAAAGGAAAATATTCTTATTGTTTGATTACCCGCAAATGTATTTGTTTTTGTAACTATTGTTTACCTTGTATGTATGTATGTATGTACCAACACTCTTTTGTAGTCTCTTACATTAGTTCTTCTACATCATCATCTGCTACTTATGTATTTACTAACTTACCTTTTCTAAGTAATCATCCTTCTTCTTCTGCTGTGCTCCTAATTTACCCTATCAGCTTACACTCTACACCACGCCAATAGGTTTTCTAAAATATCCCTTTTCTCATGTCTTATCTGCAACACATTTTTACTGCGACTTTAGCCGGGTGTAGGTACTTAGCGAAACTTTTGTTGCTCATTAACCTTATTTGCGCACATTAATCGGTTTTTCCCCTCTTTTTTATGCTACTCTGTCTACTGTTACGTTGCGATGTTTTTTTTTGTTATTTGCTAGCGCGTGTGCCAATATGATTACTACATCAACTATCCGAGCGTGCGGAGGACGGGCATCTCTTTGTTGTTTGTCATTGTTAGGGCGAGTGCAGCGTGAACTTGTTGCTGGCCATCTCCAAGTAGTTAGACATTGAAAGCTGACTCCATTGACGACTAGCCATTGTTGATTGTTGATTCTTATGAAACGCAAGTGCTCGAAGAGATGTGCCCGCTAGTATGCTTGCCTAACTAAGTGCTTACATAAGTAACGAATGGATGGACAGCATTGTTGCCTCTAATTTTTTCCATGTCATTGATTTTCTTACAACATTTTACAACACCTTGGCAGTTGATTGCATTTTGTTTGTGTCTCCTTTAACTGGATTATCNACATTTTACAACACCTTGGCAGTTGATTGCATTTTGTTTGTGTCTCCTTTCACTCTTCTCTTAACTGGATTATGCTTTCTTCGGGCAAAATTGTTATGGTTATTATTTTTATTATTGTTGTGTTTACCATAGGCGCAAAGTTTTCCTTGGTTAATGCTTCAACTGTTTTTTTTTTTGTGTTTTTACTTCGCTCTTAATTATATCACTGTGCGCGTTGGTTTCTACCCTTCTCCATGCCTTTCGTAATTGCTTGCCATTGTTTTTAGTCGACTAGGCGCCGACTAAGGTGTGGCCCACTTTGTTTTGCTATTTAGTTTTATGAGCTCGTTTTGGTAAATGTTCTCATCTCTCGGATATTTAAACTTGCACTTTGGTATACTCGAAAGATTATCTTTTTCCACATACGAGTGAATGAATGCATTTTCGTAAATTTTTTCTAGTCACACTGCCGGCGATGTGTTTGTTGCCTTGGCTTCCTGGCGTAGGCTGGCAGCATTTTGTTCTCCTTTGTGCTAAGCTTCACATATCTTTGTATGTAAATATCTACTAATACGTTTTACTTATGTGTACACAGATAGTGTTCCTTGTTTTGTCCTCTTTTACTTCTGTTTTATTCTACCTTTTAACTCACACGTTACTTACTCTACGCACATTAAACGTTCATTGTCCTCCATGGCGTATACGTAACCACATCATGCTATTTAATTAAATTAAATTCTTCATAAACATTTTAACAGCTTTGTATGTGTGTGTGTTGTTTCACATAAAATGCAGGTTTACGGGGTTTTTCATGCCCTCAACTGCTGGCGAATGATTTAGTTCTTTTTCTGCTGTGATTTGTGTGCACTCGTATTTTTTTTTATTGGTAATTCAGTTTAATTGAAGCTATAAAATACTTGGATAGTGTGGTTATGTGGGCAATAAATTGTTTTAACAAAAACAAAAAAAAAACGGTAAAAACAATAAATAATAAAAAGATCTTTAATTGTTTTTTAAAATACATGGCATCATTAGTAAGTGATTAGCAAAGATGACGCTGCGTGCTGAACCGTACGGTCCATCCTCCTCCTCGGTAAGTCTGAGGCTAAATAAGCGGCTTCCAATGTAAGGGTCACCGATTTGCAGGTGCATGCGAAGAGGTGTTGTGTCTGGTGAGGACCTTGCCCTCATGCTGAATTCAGCCGGTAGGCAAGTAGCTGTTGAGCCTTTGCCACCAACCGGAACCGAGCTGTGCTAGGGTGCAGCTAATGTCTCTCGGCAGTTCTGGTCCCTCAGTATTAATGGTAATAGGTCACCCACAATGTGGTCTTTGCGAGTGCGAAGGTATGTCTTGACAGCATCGCTGTGTACGTTGTTGAGGGACACTTTGTTTCGCTCCTCGTTGAACGGTTGGTCTCTGCACGGCTTGGTGTCACTTCTCTAGTCGTGCAGGTGTCGCCGCACGTGTCACGGGAGGGCAAATCATTTCGAAGCAGAGCGTAGTGATTACAAGATGTTGTAGTCTTTCAGCATAAGCATTTAGCTTTCGTCATGGTGGTTTTCAAAGTTAAAAAGTTTAGCTTGCATGCTAGTCACAGAAGACAAACTCTCCATCACAAACTAGGCCCTCAATATCGCGTTAAATGTTCTAAGCCTTAAAAATAATTAGGCCAGATACTTGAACAATTTCAAATTTTGAACACTAATTTGGCTTATCGTTAACCGGTTATACTATATAGGAACCATTCCTACTTAAAATAAATCATTATGAATGCCGCCCCTTGGCTCAGTGTGGACATCCAAAATCACCAACGTTTCGAAAAGGTGTGGTGACTCCGTCATATACATATGTACGTATATACATATGTATTACAATACAGTCAAGTTATTATTACCTTTCTGAATGGAATTAAATCCACATTCTATATGACGAACAAGAATTTGAGCTCACTTCAATTTACGTTCGCTTAAAATTGTGACCATCAATTTGCTTTCTATCAAATTTTGTCTTCGTTCCGATACCAATACCGTAAAGCAGAAAATAATTAACAACTCTTTTTATAAGTCCGCGTTTTCGGAAAAGCATTTTTCATAAAATTATTTTCTATTTACATAAACTTAAATAAATACTCGAAAAATCATAGTTTCTGAATTTGATAAGTCTTTTGTTCATAAATTTATAAAACTCAATCATTCAATACGTGGCCACTGGCATTGAATAGCCTAACCTCCAATTGTGTCATTTCTACTTTTGTTTCGTTTATTGCCAAAATTTCAACTAACAACCGTTGGTTGCGAAATGCGCCAAATAAGTTCTGTCGCACAAAAACTTTTACAATTTTCCCTCTTTTATGGCGGCATGCGCCTCATTCGCGTTTCTAAAATGACTTTTGCTTCCCACACCGCCCTTTCTAACATTGTATACACGTACTCTCATACTATTTTTCATTTATTTCGATATTTTTTTCTAACCGTAAATCTGCACATGTTTACTCACTTATGTACGTACTCGAGTACCTACCTACATACATATTTACTCGTATAAGTATTGCCAAAAAAGTTGTTGACATCGAAACAAATATGAATCCATATATGAACGCGCCTGGAGAGCTTTGCAAAGCGGGCTAGTGACAGAGTGTGGGCACGTGTCTGACATGGTATGCTGTNAATCCATATATGAACGCGCCTGGAGAGCTTTGCAAAGCGGGCTAGTGACATGAAGAGTGTGGGCACGTGTCTGACATGGTATGCTGCCATACCAATTCTCAGCGCAATCGTAATCATCATCATGCTCAACTTCCGCACTGTCATTTAATTAACGCCATTGCATTTGTCTGACTTTTTTCGTTTTTGCTATTTAGTGATATTGGAATTGATCTGTATGCCGAATACGCATTAATGGCTTCTGAATACTAAGTAGCATTTATATGTAGTAATGTACCTATGTGCTTTACCAAGCTGCTTAGTACTTTTGATATTACAAATTTATTGGAATTCTGACAGATGTTTGCTTTTTCGGACTAGAGATGTACACATGCATACATACATGCTATGTATGTACGTACATATGTATGTTTATTAGGCGTATAGAAACGGACTTTTAGTGGGAGCGGAAATATTAATTTATCAAAAGATTACGTACTTACTCAAAGCAAATACACATTTTTTAAAGTGCAAAATAGCAGCAGTGAGTGATGTTTTAAATATGTATTCGCAATAATTAAAGACAAAAAATTATCTTTTCATAGCTCTCGATACGAAAAATATATCTAAAGGCATTGATAATAATGTATCGATATTTATATTGTTTTCGATATTAATAAATATGCAAAATCGGCCAAAATATCGGTAATTACATCGAAAATGTTGACATTTATCGATAGATGCGCTATCATTGCTATCAATAAATATATCGATAATGATAATTTTGTATATGGTCGTAAAACAATTGATAATTCATGTGCAAATAAAGATATCGATAAATGTGTCAATAAACATATCGATAGATAAGTACTATTCTATTTTTTAATATATCGATAAAGTTAATTTTAAATTCTGGCTGACTTCCAAAACGTCAATTGTTTCGCATACGTACAAAGTATAACGTTCCATAACGCCGAACTACAAAATATGGACAAGGTATACTTTTCCAAAACGTATCCTAAAAGTTATCGAAACGCATCGCTAGAGCAATCAGCGCAATACAAACAAAGTGGATGCTTCGTTTGTTATTGGTTACCATTGGTGTTTTAAAAATGGAAAATTCAGAAAAATTGTTCATTGCTATATTGAATATTTAAAGTATGCAATGTACATATATGGTTGCAATGTGTCGCAACTCTGCATAAATATACAAATAGTTTGAATACCGCAGTATAACCGTTTTCAAACATTGTATTCATACGTTTTGAAAGTCAGCCTCTTATATCTGCATTATCGATAGTTACTTTTTAAATATATATCTATACAAATTAATTATAAAAGGGCATCGGGCGGCGAACCGGCGAATTTGCTCTCGTGAAAGTTATTCGACTTGTTTAGACGACTAACGACACCTAGTGCCTAAAGGTATGATACACCTCCAATCTACTGGTACCCTAACCGGATATAAAGCACATATGTATGTGCAATGTACATTGTACATCCTCCGGAGTTTTTAAAACGGAAAAGCCACAGCGCTATAAGCCTAAAGAACTTTGCTTGACTTACAATCATTCATACGTGGTAACTGATGGGGACAATTGGCCACAGCATCTACCCAAACATTTTTTGATTGGAAAAATTACGTGTAAATAAATTCACCCTGGTCATCCATTCTCATTGAGGTAATTGTGACTAAAGACCACACTCATTGGCATTTCTTTACCATATTGAATTTAGAAGGTTACAGAAGTTCAAAAAAAACACCTTTCGGTTACTCAATGAAGAAATTCTGACTAAACGAAGTAATATCTGTTAACAGAATGTCGCTGATCCACATCGGCTTTAGCATGGCCTACTGCACTAGGTTCCACCACAAGCAGAAGCAGAAATATACATTGATACCATCACGTTTTGATTTAGAAAATCAGTGTCTTTCCCGTAGGCGAAATCAGCTATCTTTTTTTTTGCTCTAGACAGTATTGATGTTTAATTTGAAAAATATAGACATGAAAAGGAATACCATCGTACATACATAAAAAATAATGAAATTCAATAATTCAAGTACTAAATGAAGCAAACTACATATGTGTACACAAAGACGAATTTCTTGATGTATTTTGGCGCCCTTAAAAAATTATCCGTATTATCATTACACGGCCACTGTAGTGTAGTAGTAAGCAGTGCGTGCTTCCACTCCGCAGGGACTGGGTTCAACCCCTGGTCAAAGCAACATCGCAAAAATTAGGAAAACGGTTTTTTTCAACAGCGGTCGCCCCTCGGCAGGCAATGGCAAACTTCTGAGTGTATTTCTGCCATGAAAACAGCTTCTCATAAAAATGCAATCCCCGTTCGTAGTCGGCGTAAAACTGTAGATCCCTCCCGTTTGTGTGACAACGGAGGAGAAACTCGGCCAAACACTAACATATGTGTAAGCGCCAATCTATTATTGTTATTATTGTTATCATTAGTCCACCAGGAAGTTAATGAGAAGAAAGTTGAACTAAACATTCCTGAATACAAAGTGTCTAAGAAGTAATTGTCTGAACAAGTGATCAGTTCCCACTAAATTATCAAAACATCGCACTACCTCAGGTCAAAAGGATGTAGTGAAAGGAGAAAGTATATGATATGGAGAATATTTTCATAATAATAGCGTTTCTACATAAAACTATCCAATGCCCGCTTGTTTCACGGCGCCTGATAAAAAATTTTGCGTTGGCCAATACAATAATATCGTTGAAAGCACACAACAGTTTGTAAAGTAAACATTCTTAGTTTTTGTTAAAATTGAGCTGAAGATTTTATTCTACATGTGAGTTTTCTGCAAAGCGAGTGGAATCTTCTTCTATCATTGTGCAACTATAACATTGGTTCGATGCGTCAACCTCTAGTCATGTAAGCCAATAAAAGTCCTCATAAGGAAACGGAAGAGCACAGATGTGCGTTTTCTCTTGCAGTAGGGCCAAGAATCCTCGCTTTTTTACAGGTCGAAAAGTTTCTCCGTACATTGCGTAAATGAGTCGTGTTATCTCTTAAATATCGAGAAAAGTAATTTCGAATAACATGAACATAGGGCCTAGCAGACCAGACATACGGGGTTTCCAAATACTTAGAATGCAGCGCCATCTATTGGGTACATTTTTTCAGAAGCATTGATTATTATGTAATAAATACGCATTATGAATTTCATGCTGATTGTGCAATAAATACGGATTTTCTAAACGAACGAAATCCCTTCATAAATATGACTTTTATAAATAACTCGATTCTAGCGCCATCTATCAAGTTATCTAGCAGCCTATAGTAGGACCATATATGCAGGGTATAACCTCCGAAAATTTGATTGGAATCTATCCACTAACTTTTGAGTTAAGTTCGAACCACGAAAACCGCTATAATTTAATATTGGCGAATATTCGCCCCTATTCCGATTGTCGGAACGACAGTCGTTCGTCGAAATTTGAAATTTTCATTGGCATTATGAGGCAACCAATGACATAATCTACCACAAATGTTTATTGCTTTCGAAATGAAGAAGTATTGAAAACGTGTTAAAATCTGTCGTTAATGTCTTTATTTACGCATAGTTCAACGAACGACTGTCGATGTGACCGACTAACGACAACCAGAATAGGGTGATTATAAAAAAATTAAATAAAAAAAATTTAATATCCTTTATAAAATATTTTTTTGAATAGATTTTTTCAATATCGATATTCCTCAGCGCGATATATTGCCATATCGATTTTATATGAAATGAATTATGTATATCGATTTATGATATCGATACTTTCTTAAATACGGGACATTCCTAATTGCAAGCTTCTTTCTTCTAAACCAAAGCTATAACTTGTTCTTTAAGGCAGAAAAAATTCAGGACACTCACACAGGTTTTGAAAACTCATGTGGCATCATACCCACGCTTGTTATCTGGATGTATGAAACCTTTGCTAAACCCATTCCACGAGAAACAAATTTGTGGAAAACAGAGGTGAATCCTACACAGTTAAAACTGAACAAACTTCAAACGCTAACCTCTCTTCGATATTTTGTGCTTGCGGCGCAGGTACTCATATGACCTCAACCTTTGAGAGTAAATAAAATAGAACTCAGACGTGTTGGACTATGACTTTGTTCAGCAAAAATTATCAGCATGATGTCCTCTTTCAAAAATATACCATGGTTATTCTGTTGCAAAAATGCTGTTGTCTTGTGTTATTATTCTACACTTTTCGTTTTTATCTCTGCTTATCTACAAATTTTCACCTCTGCCAATTTAATAAACATAAACACCGCCCACCACACTTACTCACACTACCACCGCGGAATAAACAGTTTTTTGTTCAGCCGTCAATCAGCTGTCCGATTGCATTACCATCATCGTATGAACACGCAATCGCCATAATTTTCTACTCTGTCGTCACTCGTGAGTCCATAAGTTAGCCCATATTCAGCGGCTCAATAAAAGTACTCTCCCCAACACGCTTGAAAACATCCATTTCGAATCAATGGCGGTCTAACTTTCAGCGGGCATGGAATTACTTATATGAATGTGTTAGCATATGTATACACATAAATATACGCCATTGCGCATATTTCTAGTCATTTATTTATGGTTCCATGCATGTATGTATGTATGTATATAATGTACATCGTATTTCTCCTGGACTTCGTCGCATATAAATTGTTTTCCTTAGTGGTCACCACCACCTGCTGAAGACTACCTGTGGTATTAATGTTTCCAATCGCATATTTACAATAATATTTTCTTAATCCCTCACACACCTCTTTCGATTTATTTTCTTTGAGCTCAATTCATTTCCAAGTTATCAAGATAATTTCATACATAAGTCGTTGGCATGCGCCGGCCAATCCAGCTCCTACAAGCTCGCTCTCTTCCCCATAGAGCTATTTGTGAAAATACTTCTTGCAGCTATTGTAAATTGATTGTCCTATTAACTTCATTGGTTGGCGCATGTCCTTGACGGCCACAAAATAAGTACATATGTATAAACTGTATATTTATTTTCAGTAGTGGTACATTTCTACACATATAAATTCCATTGCCCTTTTCGCTTGCTTAAGTATAGCTAGAGAATACGATAATGCTGAAATCTGCTTCGGAAATCAATAAACCTTTATAATTCGGCACAGATACTTCCATATATATCCATACATATACAAATACTCACGCACTCGGGGAAATTTTGCTTTGTACTTACGGTGGGCGACAAAAGTCTACGTACAGAGAATTTTTCGAAAAGAATGCAAAGTTTTTTATGATTTTTTTTTTCGCTAATGTTTTATAAAAATATAGTTCATATTTTAACAAAAATCATAAAAATAAAACTTCTGAGCTTTGTTCAAAACTCAGGAAAATTCAATAAATTTCCATAGATAGATATTGGTTGAGGTATGCACTCATGATTTTTGCTGTAGTATGAACTGTCTTTTTATAAAACATTAGTGTAAAAAAGTAGCATAAAAAATTGTGCATTCATTGCGAAAAATTCTCTGTACGTAGACTTTTATCGCCCACTGTATGTAACAATTGAGTGTTTCAAATTAAAGAAGAACAATTATTACAGCTGCAGGTTAGTTTACAGACATCTAGACAGGATTTTGTTTGGGCAGCACCTCTTAACTAACTACCTTGCCCTCTACTGACCACCTGTCTGCGCTTCCTAATTTCTATTCTATATAATATCGATCGCTTTTTTCTCCACTCAACTGCGTAAGCTTTTCCAGCACCCAGTCGGTTTTATTTATTCAGACATCTTTGCTTATCAGTGTCCATCGATTGTCATTCGCCGACAATTTTTTTAATGGAAATTTAATTAAATGTCAATTTGTTTTGATCAAAATAAATGGATACCAAGTCGTATGGATGTATGTGTAAAACATTTATCAGGCATATGAAAAGTTCTATGTGTGGATTTATGCCATATATGTATGTGTACTATGTATGTATATATGGACATAAGAGTGGTTCAAAAACGGTAAAGTCGGAACTATAATGCCGCCAATCAATTCTTCTATTCCAAAAAAATACACCCCTCTTTTTTAAATCAAAAAATATTTAGGGAGTGCTCAAAGCGCTCAAACCGCTCAAAGTTTTCCATGTATATTATATGGAGGGCAAAACAACTTTTCGTGGAAATGGTATAGATTTCTTGAAAATCAATATTTTTCGATCGGGAAAATCTGGTTCTGTTCACAAGACTTCCAATATTAATATGCAATTGTTTATTTAATCGTGATGGTTACAGAGCCTTAAGCCCTCACAATTATCACGTAACGGCTCTGCTGAAGCCGAGCTATTTTTAGTAGAAGACTATCTACTTATTAAGTCTCAGTTCGGTAGTCGCGCGCCAGCCGTTTAGCAGACGAAGAAGCTGACTAGTCCGCAGATATTACTAGTGTAGGCTGGCTCCGGTCCCTTGCTCTACTTTTAAATCATCAGCGTAGATGAATATACCATAATCTAATACTGACAGGCCTACGTGCCATTCCCCTCCGGTATGGAAGCGTGTAGGTAACCTTGTATTGAAGCACCAAACTGGCGTTATGTAGTCAGTGGCCTATTCTTATTTCACGGTGAATTGCCGCACGTTAAAACCTGATTGGTTTCCACGCGTCTTCTTTCCCCAAANACATATAGCATAACCACAAATTGGTTTTTACAAAGCCATTATCATAAAAATGTTTTCTTAATGACAATGCTAAATTTGATTTATTTAAGTTTCAAAATAAATAGGCTAGGCAACATCGGTGTTTTTACAATAATTGTTGATAAAGATCGATTAAAATCGAATTCTTAGTAAAAGCAAGTAGGTATGTTCTGCAAAACATACGATTTAAAATCGTTGCGATTTCCAAAACCTATTTTGAAGACTTTTTTAACAAAAATGAAAAAAAAAATTGGCTCTAAGCCAATTTATATGACGGAAATCATGTGTTTCTAGTAGTTTCTAATCTCCATTAATTAGACATCTGATGGGCTGCTCGTAAAAATTATTAGGGGTTTGCCCTTAACTCGTAAAAGCCTCGTAGACCTCGTAATTTACGAGCCTCGTAATATAACTGTCAAAATTTTAATTGAGCTCTATTTACGAGTCCTTCGTAAAATTACGAGGCAAATTTGATGCGCAAACTACCTCGTAAACTTCAGTGTTTCCGAGAGTTCAATGCAGAACATGGCCCCTTTCAGACACGTCAAGTCTTGCTTTCAAGTCTGCTCGTTCGTAGGCGAAGGAGGTGAGAAGAGAGGGGAAGAGTGCAGATACCTCCGTACCGTCAATTCGTTTCAAGTTTTCTTGCCTCTTTTGATCTTTTCGTTGCTTCCCATTTAATGAACCAAGGACTTGAATTCAATTAAAGTTGACGCGTGTGGAAGCAAATAGAAAACACAAAAAAGAATGCGAAAAAATTGCTTTCAAGACTTGACGTGTCTGAAAGGGGGCCATAAAGCAGCTGCGCCGCACTATGGGCTAAATCACAATTTTTTTTGTTTAAAATCTACCGCTACCGCTATAATTTTTTTTGTAAATAAAGTTTCAAGTTATGCCGATTAAAGGAAAACTAAAGCGAACATCAACACGCTTTACTTTAAGCGCTGAAATGAGGGGTGAAGTTGACCATGTTCAAAAAATTGATGACCTTTCGATTTTCTCAGAGGCGAATCACGATATCGATACAGTTTTTTTTTAAATAGTAGTAAATTAAATTTACATTAAGGAAAAGTTTATTAAATTTCCCTTAACCCCTAACTTAGGGGTTGAAATAAGGTGTGAATGGCTAAAACCTAGAAAATTCACTAAAAAACATTCTAAAGTGTTTTTGTAGGAGGCGAAAACAATTTTTAAAAAATATTTCTGCAAAGTGTATTTTATTGGGATACCATCAACCCCTACATTAGAGGTTGAAATAAAGAGTGAATAGCTAAAACCCAGAAAATTCAAGAAAATGATTTCCTTTTGCTTTTCTTTTTGCTGTATCTCAAAGGAAAATCATGATACCAATACAAATTTTTTGTTTTTGATCTTTGTATGCATCAATCATCATTACTCCTGTCTTCAGGGTCAGTCCACTGTTTCAAAATACTGTTCTATTATTTAAATAATTATGTTTATGAATTTAGTTATAATTAAACGTTTTTATCTTACCCTGGCTTCAAAAATCGTTTAATATCATTAGTAAGTGGTCTTTTCTTATGCATTTCTCGCCTTCTGTCCAAATAAACTAATGAAAGCATTGGGTCTGACAAGTATACTGCCCTGTTGAAAAAGTCCAGGATAGCGTTTTCTCTACTATTTCTTCTGGAATGTTACCGAATTACAATGGACAATCGCAATGGACCCCATCGCATCGAGGCTGCACGCTTGCTGGGTTTACTGTTAGTACAGCTTGACGACAACGATTGAGGGACGAACCGATCTGTAGTGTGGTTCACTAACTTTTAATAATGCGACTTGTCGAGTTGTAAGCACAAGTTCACAAGCATTTTATATGGAAGAAAATGCGCAACACAATCAACAAAAAACTTTAACGGTAACTTTTAGCGACTAGAAACTTGCACCTTATTAGACTAAAATTAAACTGGCTACAAAACTGCATACCCGAAAATCTTATAAAGATTCTGAATAAAAATTCGAAATTTTGGAGAAATGTTTTTAAGTTTGATTATTAAAAGAAATAAATACACGTAAGTAGCAAACATAGCTTTGAATTTTGCTGCCATATTCTACTCGCGGCTTTAAATAAAAAGTTTAAAAGTTTTGTACATATTTATTTTCAAGACTGATTTTATTATGCTAATGTCATGATGATTAATAAAGAAATATTTAAATATGCACATACATATATGATAACTATATTTTTAGTAAACGATGTACACGTATTAAATTGTAAACTTTAATTATTCAATTCCTTTAAATTCAAGGCATATTCAGTTCGTGTAAGATTAAAAAAATAGAATTCCAAATTTCTATATTTGTTTTACGCCTTATTGGAAAATTATAAAAAAATTATGTATGCGGTTTTGTAGCCCATTAAAATCTAGTACAAGGAAGTGCAAGTTTGATATTGCTGAAAATTCCTTTGATTTTCGATATTTTTTTGCTAGCGGTGCTGTGTATTTTTTTTCATACGGAAAAATTTTAGAACGTACCTTTTACGTTTTATTGACAACACCAATCTAGACGTCGTCAAATTAGCGGCCTTTGTTATCGTTAACGACAACATTGTTAAAATTGTCGTTTAGCTGACTTAACAATAACAAGAGTTGTTAAAGTCGCGTAGTGAATCGCTCCACTGAGCGGGGTTTTTGTAGCCGCTACGACAACCAATTCGCAACAAATTCTGGAATAGGATAGACAAACTCCGCTTGAATAGACGTGGCGCCATTTATTGGGCGCCTAGACAGGGGTTGAAGAGAATGGGCGGATATGCTTTCTTCGCCTCACTAACGGAATTTGCACACCAAAGGACTAGCAAGTTCTTCAAAAAACGCTAAAAAGTGCATTATTACTAAGAACCAACTAACGGTATATGTAAGATCTCGCGGTTCAGCCTAGCTTACCTACCCTAACCTTAAACATGTATAGCATTGCAATTAAGCCTCTGGGCAACCAAAAATTCCTTATATGTATTTGCGTAATCTGAACAAAAAGCAGCGGTATATTAGAAAAAATTGAATAAAAAGTACGAAAACATATACCATTAGTACGGTGACCATATTTATAGGAGCCGAATGCGGGACAAAAAATAATTTTGCAAATTTTTTCAACAAAAACTTATAGATCTTAAAATGATCAATCATCAATGGTCCCAGATGTATTAGCCCTGAAACAGCATCCTTGTAGCAACATCACAAATTTGTACCCCACAAAATTTGTAAAAAAAACTTAAAATTTTAGTATAATATAGTACAATTTTGAGGTTGCTAAGACTTACATTTCTGACAATTTATTTTTTTTTGTTGACGATGTTGCGCATCTTTTTCTTACAGAGTAATTATTTTCGACTATTTTTTAAAAGAGAAGCAAATGAGCATCGCGTTGTTATACTAAATTTTAATGATGTACAAAACTGTAAACCAAATTTGTTTACTAAAGATTCTAATTAAAAAGTTTGAAATTTTAATGAAACATTACAGAATTAATTTTTATAGTTTTTTGCACAAAGCTAGAAATTTGGTGTTTGTGGGTAGGAACTGCGGCCAATGGTAAAGTTCTTTTACCACCTCTGCACGATTGTAAGTTATGCTGAGTCCGCACATAGCTCCGGAAGCATTATGCGGAGGATGCATCAGACTAGGCCGGGCATACTTTGAACTGCCATCAAATTATAACTTAAGAAAATTTTATTACATGGCAGTTGAGACGTCCTTCATTAAATTCATGAAATTTTCGCACATGCAGCACATGAATTTAGGCTTTAGGTGAAAGAGCTTTACTTTCATAAAAAATAATAATCATTAAAAAAACTAAGGAAAAATAGCCAAACCTTGCTAAAATGTGGAGTCCTAATTTATATTTTGGTCACTGAATGTATTCCTCGAATCGAAACACAAGAATTCAGATTAGAAAATAATAACTGTTTATGGAGAAAATTGCGATCATATACCAACATCACTTAAAACTCGTTGGGGTCTCGTATAAAATAAATAAATTGCCAGGACAATGGGTCAAAAAAGAGGGCTGTCCCGTATAATACAGGACGGCTGGTCACCGTAGCCATCAGTAATTGCATGACTGCCTCATCAAGGTTATGTGCGTTTGAGCATATTACATATGTATGTATGAATGTATGCATGTTTGTATGTATGTATTAGCAAAGTCATACTAATATACTCATTTCATGCTTACGACAATGAAACTAAAAATCAATATTTGTAATTTATTTTACTTTTATTACAATTTGTTGTTTACACTATTTGGAACAAGACAATTTCATTTGTTGATAACGCAATCATGCATTGCATATATTGCCATTGTATTTATGTACATTCATAGTTCACATACTTACATACATGTAATGGATGTACACAAGTAGGTACCTTCGAGCATGTACAAATTCTGTTTATTAACAATATACCATTGCATTTATTGGAGCAATCGGAATTACGCAGAATATTTTCCAACAATAACAATACGGTTTGATTTATGCTGAATTGGACTCGGAAGGCAACTAATAATTTTGCAGTGTTTAAAGTTGCTTGTAAGTTTAGTTGCGTAAAAATATATTTATGTACTTACTAACTGTAACTTTCATTTGAAATACATTTTGTGTGTTTCCAGCTCTTTTTATCCTCTAGAAATATTAGATTTTTCAAGGTAATCCATGAAATTAAAAAAAAAATATGTCAATGTAAAGCATTTATAATGCCTAACCTGGCATATAAAAAGGCCCAAAATATATTTTACATGTTATTATCCTCCAGCTACCTAACAGCGTTTTTCCAAAAAGTTGCTAACATCCACAAATTAAATTGCACTTCAGATCATTTTCAAATACATATAAACATTTATTTTTCTCGAAAATTTGTTTCTATTCTTTAGCTGCAGTTTTTGGTGAACACAGACATTTATTGCATAAGCTTGTTTTTTTATAAATTAAATATATGTATAACATAAATGCGGCGGTCATATCAAAATCGCTTTCTTTTACAGTAACGTCCGAACACAGATTTCGAAGGCAAATACCCCGACATTCATTGAAATTCAAATGTCCTCTATTTTGCTCTCATAACTTTTATTTTTTTTTTCCGAAAAAATTAAAGAAACCTCCGAACGTGATGAAAGCAACGCTAGGTTTTGCCCATATGCATACATATTATTTTCAACATACATACATATGTACAGGTGGAATTTTTTTTGATGCGTTCCATAATTTTTCCAAAGGAAGAAAAAATCAACCCAGACATCTTGTTAATTTCGTTTTATGTGCCTAATAAAATACTGAAAATAGTTTATCGTTTTCTTTATTTTAAACAGTTATTGATTTTACTTTTTAAAGAATTAATGGCGTTTTCTTTTCTACCGAAAAATTTTGCCCGCTCAGTGTCCTCTCCGCACAAATAGTACTAAGGAAAGGACAATGAAAAGGCAACAGTTTTCGTAGAAAATGAAACGTCATAAATAATGTGTTGATTACCCGCGTGCTTTAAAAGTGGCACTTTTTTCAGTTTTTTAAAGTTTTTCATAAATTTTTGATGATGTAAATGTTATTCAGTTTTCTTTGTTGTTGTTGTGCAGTCTTTTAGCCAATACTTCACTGATGATGTCCGTAAAATTTCGGGAGCTTCGGATGCACACCTTCTTTGTTATGATCTGAAGAGAAATAGGTATGCCATATTAACCGAAGTTACTCTATTCGTCGGAAATCGTTTTACCGTTTCAACGGGTATAACGAAAAAACCGTCGTAATGAGATTTTTGACGGGCAGATTCACCTTGGTTTAGTTTGGTGCAGGTACGCCCGGACAAGTCCACTGCTTTTATTACTTTTGGCCTCTGCTCTATTGTGAATGTGCACAAAAATTCGACCGGATTGCTGTTGTACATCGTCAAACATTCCTTTGAAGTGGTCGAGTTTATGCAATTGCAGACCGATCTGGCGGATAGCTTTTTCCTGTCCAAATATTCATACACAAAAGAGATCTAATCGTTCTCGTTCTTCATCGTTGGCTTCGTTGATGTTTTTTATGCAAAAAATGGTGCTTGACGAGCACACGAAATTCAATTTTTTTCATTGTCATTAAAAGTCCGTATGTTTCTCGACAATAGTCCATTAATAAAATGCTAATTGAGGTGAGTAGTGTTGCATTTAAAGTTCCTGCAGTGAAATTGGGACCACCGTTGTAGTTTTTCATTGTTCAAAGACGTATGCTACATTACGATTTACTCCTCGTTCCTTGTAGAAATGGATAGGCGAACAACTTTTTGCGCTTCCGCTACTTTACTAGAATTTTGAATGAGGGTTTGGTAGTCGAACATCTAAATACATATGCGATTGTAAATCCATAAATCTACACCGATGCATTGGTTTAAAACTTAAAAGTACTGCTGTACAAATTTTTTGGATTATTTTTATCAAAATAAGATTTTTGGTAAAAAAAAAAAAACGATCAGCTATCGAATTCATTTACACCAACACATACATACATACTCTGCACGTACGCTTCCATACTCGTATTCACCGCTTCAATGTAAACAAATCGCACAAGTTCCTGAAGTAGAAACATTTTGTTTGTTTCACACTGCCTCCATTGGCACTTTGTGTTGATCCACTTCCTACTGCGCGGTGCAATCAATTTACTTTGTCTTAATTTTTATTTAAATATAAATATAAATATAAAAAACATTTCTACCGCACAGAGTGTAAGAGTCAAAACTTTTTATCAGCGGTGATTTTCTGCACTTACATACAATAACCCTGACCTTGACGGGTGCTATAATCTTTTTAATACGTGTGGAGATTTCGTAGGGAACGTAGGCACTGTACGAAAAGTCAGCTGCACAAATGATTGCCATATAAGAAAACATGTAACATATGTATGTACATGCGTAAATGCGAGTACATACATACAACTCTAAAGTGTTTATATACATACATATATAAAACATACGAAGAATGTTAAGCCATTTCCACATCCAAAAACATCGATAAAATGTGTGCTTGAACTTTACAGTAATCGCAAATATACATATATACATATATACATATATATATATATATATATATATATATTTACTGCATAACCGCAATGAAATGTTCGTCTAATTTTACGCCACCGATATGGAAATAAAAATTTATATTAGACCGTATCAGAAAAAAAAGTTCGCCGTACACCTCTCAGTCTAAAGTATTTTTGCAAGGCAAAGGTCAGTGAACAAATCATACTTTAAGATCGGATTGTAAATCCGAAGATATCAAAATGTCAAAAAGCAAATTGCAAAAATACTTCATACTCAGAAATATGCGGCTATTTTTTTCGCTTGTAGGGCGGTACGGTCTAATGTATATTCCAGGGACCGACCATAACAGTTATTGATGAAAACTGTCATGGAAAAATTCACTATGAAGGAAATGTTCTACAACTAAGTGAAACATACCAATCGATTTCGTTTTGCACCGAGACTCAAATTTGAAAATAAATTTTTATTTGCAATTTTTATGCAAAATTTAAAAAAATAACAATTATATTTGATTTTTATATTATAAATCCAAAATAACAATTATTTTTGATTTTTATATTATATGGCTTAGATAACAGTTATTGAAGAGATTTATTTATAAAAGTCATCAATAAAAATCAGTCAGTGACTTTTACTTTTAAAAGTCATTAATATAAATCAGTGACCGACTTTTATTTTTTAAATCAATCATATAAAAGTCATTAACCTTTTTCGCAGTTAAGAAGGTGTTGGAAAACAAAAGTTTATTACGACTTATTCAAATGACTTTTATAAGTATGATTGAAAAAATAAAGATCAGTGACTGATTTTTATTTACGACTTTTATAAATAAAAGTCTTCGATAACTGTTATTTAAGACATATAATTTAAAAATCAATAATAACTGTTATTTGCAGATTATTTAAATAAAAATCAAAAATAATTGTTATTTTCGATTTATAAAATAAAAGTCAGAAATAACGGTTATTTAAAGAGTAATTAAATAAAAGTCAAAATATAATTGTTAAAGAGTGATTTTTTTAATAAAAGTTGTAACTGTTACGGTGCCTGGTATATTCTTATATTTTAGTTAATGCATCCAAATATTATCACCAAAGAACAAAATTTAATATTTTTATAAACTAAAAATGTTTCATAAGTGAATTATTTACTTTACAAAAAAAAAAAAAATTAAATAAACAGCGACTAATGTATAAAAATCAACTTAAGTCAGAACAAAAAAGTGTTATATAAAAGTTAATTAATAAATCGAACAACAATTACGACAACAGTAATCATCAAAAAATGGACGGCGAACCGTTAGTGGCGCCCACGGTGCGTCGAAATCCGAGCATAAAACGTCTGCTGAAATTTCCGTGGGGTGGGCAAGGTAAGAATAGTGGAAAAGAAAATATACAAAAAAAAAAAATAGCATTTAAGTCACCTGCATTCCCACTAGGGTGGTCCAAAAATCCATGTGAAAAAGAATGTCAGAATTTTAATGTTCTATATAGGAAAAAATCTACCCCTTTTTATTTCGAAGTCAAGTAATATTTAGAAGTCGCTCAAAGCTTTTCATGCATTTTATATGAGGAAAAAACAATTTTTCATAGAAATTATTTTTAAATCGGAAAGCTCTATTTCTCTTTAGGAGACTTCCAATAATAATACTAGTAATAATTGTTTATTTGACCATTTCTTAATACTAACGAGTTTTTATGGGTCTCCCATTGCATTGTTTTTTTTTTTGGATTTTAGGAGACCTATAAAAAACTAGTGCGGGGTTGATTCCAGCTCTCAAAAAAAACCAAAAATTCATATGTATAAAATTACCCACAAGAAAATGAAAAGAAATTTCCTTCTATCAAAATTTCTTATATAATTTACAGCTTTCAAGAAAAAATGCTCGTATTTTTATTTCTTCACGAAAATTTACAGCAAAAGCAAAGTGCTTTTTTAAGTAACAGAAATAATGAAAAATATTTCTTGTGCTTTTCCTTGAGAGCTATTTTCTACGCTTTAATGTTAAAAAAATGTTTAAATAAACAATTGGATGGCATTGTTTCAAGTCTCCTGATGAGAAACAACATCTTCAAATCGAAAAACAGTGACTTTCAAGAGTTCTATACCGTTTCTACGAAAAACTGTTTTTCCCCATATTTTGAGAGTTTTATTTAATTTTAAAAAGGGTATATTTTTCGGTACAGACCAATACTAGGTAGTGAGAGCATTAAAATTCCGAGTTTACTTATTTGGGATCACCCTAA
>NW_016158509.1:27783-33945 GCF_001687245.7 Rhagoletis zephyria | reverse complement strand
AAAAAAAAACACGTACGTACATTAAGCCGTATCACTATATATGTATAAAAAAACAAACAAGTTGAGCGTGTGTCAGTAATATTTGAACACTTATGTTGCGAGAAAATTTTCAGTGTAAACATTTTTTAGGCACCCGTTAAAAACAACTAAATCATGTTTTGCTATAACATTGTTAAATGATGTCCGATTTTTAAATCTTTATGTAACCGAAAAGGTCTCGCTCAAGACTATAATTTACCCTTAAACGGTTTTAACTTTAAAATCCGATTTGATTTTATTCATAAACAAAAAAGTAATATTTTAATGACATACATACGTGTTTAAATAAAACTATAAGTGTACATTTAACTTATTTCGTGATACGCCCTAATGCACATATGCATACTTGCATAAAAGTGCTTAACCATTATCCTTTATTCATGGATTGAAATGAGCCCAAAGGCATTGAAGATTAAATATATTCGCGCATATTTCAAACATTTAAAGAGAGTAAATTCAAAAATTCGTGTTTATAATGTATGGTATATCTTTTTAGTACAGCATAAAGATTACAATACTTATAAAGCTTTTTAATTTTCCTTAAAATTGTAATTAATCAATCATTTCATAATCCAGTCAATAAATTGATTTTTATTGAAAAGTTATTAACGCCGAATATAAATCTTTGTTAAATAAAAACATCCCACAGTTGAATATGAAAGTTTTCGATTTTGATTGTGCTTTAATCGGTTCGGTTAGGTTAACTTAGCTGTTCTTACACTTCCCAGATCCGTTTCAAGCGGAGTGTTTTCAAGAGAGTGTATGTATGTAAGTATAAAGCCCAGATTCTACTCACATGCAAAATCTAACAAGCTTTAATAGATTCCTGATTCTCTGATTTGTTAACAAAACCTTCATTACCCTAGCATGCTTCACTTTGCACCAGTCTAACTTTTGACTAGTCACCAAACAGCTAGGGGTCGTCTAAAAATGAATCCTGATTCCGAGTACCGCTGGCTATCATTATGATTCAGATATAAAGTTGTGCTTTTATATGCTTGGCAAAGAGTGGGGACCAGCAATTGGTCCATGCGAGATCTTACTATCAGCCAAGCTAACCTAATCAATCATATACATACATATGTATGTTCTTATTTACATAAATATGTATTACTAGTGATCAAGGCATATTTAAGCTATATATACAAACATACTTCCACTAATATCACTTCATAAATTATGTGTAAAATTAATATTGCCTTAATATGTTACTAAAATCATATCGTTTTTGTCAGTGTAATTCAGTACTAATTAAAGATTTTTTGTTTTTTAATTTTCAACTAATTAAAAACCGATGAAAATATTCTTTTTGAGTATGTGTGGCCCCACTGAAGTAATTAAACACCTACGCGGGCGTCAAGCAAACATTTAAAATATTTTTTCGCGCTCTGCCAAAAAATTACACTCTGCATAATTCCTGTTGATATATTTGACAGGTAAAATAAGATTCAGAAATTTTATACTAATGCGGCAATAAATCTTTGGTAAAGCTAAAATATTTTAATGCCTTTTATACAGTGAATCGAAAAAAATTTAACACAGTGGTATTTTTTTAACAATATGTATTCACATATGTTATTTAAGCTAAATTTTTTCGTTTGTTTTGTATAAAAATATCGCTTCAACCTAACAAAATCCATATAGTAATTCAAAGTTTCAAACATAGTACAATACTAAAAAAGCATCAGCCATTTTTCCTCAAAATTTCAAGTTTATTCTTAGGATGTTTAGAAAACTTTAGTAACTTTTCGACATTTTCCTACATATAAAGGAAAATATTTTTTTTTTTTGATGTAAGTAAGAAAATGGAAATAACCATACAAAAAAAAAAATAAAACACAAATCAACGGTAATTTTGATCTACATACTTCAAACTTGCACTCGATACTAATATTAAATAAGCTAAAAAGCTGTATACGAATAAGTTTTCTAAGAATTCTGCTAAAAAAGGTGGATCTGACGATTTTTTTAAATTTTTATTTATTTTGGCTGTCGGTCTTTTGCGTTTTTTTTCTATCACAAGGCTGGGTTAGGTTGAAGTGGCTGCGAGCGTCCAATGTAGGAGAGAGACACACTTTGGCCCAGTGGACCTGTGGGGTACCAGTTGATAGCTCTTATTCGATTCCCTCCGTTCAGCTAGAAGTAGACAGACAAAGAAGTGGTGGGGAAGTGAACGTCTTCTTGCCCAGGAAAGGCCAGGAAAGTGACAGCGGTAGTGTTCTACAATCTCAATTTCTTCCTCATCTCGACAGCTTCCCCATCAAGCAATGACCCCTTATAAGTCCGGTCAATTGCCTTAGTAGATTTGTCAAGGCGTCCCATACGTGTGTTCTTCCGACCAGCTTTTATTTGCCTTCTCGATGATGCTTTGCAGGTAGATAACAGAATACCCGCACCATGAAAAGAGTTGGCGTCAGACAGGGTGGTTCCTACCAGGCAAGTTCGTCTGTTGTTTCTGTGACCTGTCACCCACAGAATGCGGGTAGTAGACTTTGGATTTAACTCGCTGAGGAGTTTTGTATATTCCGTCGCAATTTTTGACTAGGTTTCACAGCATTCCATTGACTTAATAGTTGATTAGCTAACGGAGTACCTATATGATTACTGAAGGCAGATTAAGAAAAGATTCGATAAGCCAAAGTAAAGCCCCTTTTATGGCCGCGACCTCTGTTTGGAAGACAGTGCAGAGGTCTGGCAGCATATAACATATATGTATATAGTATAGTCCCTGTCCGTACTCTTAGATTTGGTTTAGAGCCATCTGAGTAGAGGGCTGTAGCGTTATCATGGAGGCCTTAAATCGAATCGCCCTTAAAGTTCTTGCTCGAAGGGATACGAGAGGAGAACTTGAACTTGAACTCGAGCTCAAGAGGCGGTGTTGTGTAGTCTCGGGACCTAAAATTATCGAGGTAGTCGGTTAAAATGTTGGTGCCACCGAATCTGGTGTCTTTGAATTTTGGCGATACATTTGGCTTTCATATAAAAAGTGCAATTTATAATAAAAACTGGCGTTGATTATTCGTTTTTGTTTTTTTGCGGATGCCCTTGCGCATTTTATTCCATAAAATTTCATATTTATTTGGAAAAAATGCAAAAAGCCGCCAGCAAAACATTTTTTAAAAATCAACCCGATTTTTTAGCCCCGAAGAACTTGCATACCTAAAAACTCAAATTAAAAAGTTCGAAGTTTTGTTAAATTTTTCAAAATTGTGTGTCAAGTTTGCATATGTATATGGTTTGGTTAAAGCATGAACAATATTTTTGTAAAAAATAACAAAAACTTCATTTTGACATTGTGAATGTTAAAAGAAAAAAGATCAACATGTGAAAACTTGTTTGAGTCACTGTATTTATTAACAGAATGCTACGTATTTTTTAATTTTTTTTTTGCGAATTAAATGCTGGTTGTCGTGATATTTGTTACCAAAAAAAAAAATCGTCAGCAAATTCAGGAAAGTCAAAATAGAATAGCGTTTTTTTTTTAAATTTTTTGCACAACAAAATTTGTCAGCATCCCACATAAGCTTTAAATTTTAACAAGACAAAAAAATTAAATGAATAAAAATCAATGCTTTTATAACCTCTTCAAGCATACATTTGTACATATTTATTGGCTCCAGTACTCATTGAACTTACATTATGACTTAAGCCGGATTTGGCATAAAGCGCCAAACAGGAAAGCGTTAGAAACGCACAAAGAAGTCTCTACTCGGCACCAAATTCGTGAAACTCTCAACATACTTTTGGTTTGCAATTTTCGCATTAGTCAAACATGCGCTTATTAAGTAGTTGAGCAGTTAAAGAAAATTACATTAAATGCGTTTTTATTGTTCGCATGATTCGTTTTTTTTTGTAACTTCACATACATTTATTGTAATTTCTATTATTTACTTTGTCTGTAATCGTTTTTTCTTTTAGTTTCACGACACTTTTTTGCAATCATGCTGTCATGCAATCTGAGCGTTTCCCACTGGCTCAGTGGCACAGACTTGTACTAAAAGTATGTATCTAAAAGTTTTTTCTGCTGTCATCGACTGTCTGGCATTTTTTGAGAAATGACAGCTGTTGTGGTTGTCATTGTTGCTTGCGATTTTTGAAGGCGATGTCAGCAAACTTGTGCTTTGGTTCAACGAATACTCAGCAAATAAAATAAATATTCATTGATTGAATTAAATGTACTAAGTACTGAATTTGAAATTGCGGTTCATGCCACTTTTCGTTTGGCGAGGGGATAAAAAGGGGGAGGGTTGCGTGTGTGTGTGTTTAAACAGATCACACACTTCACAGTCTGTTTTTTATAGTCACCCGGACGAACAGACTAAAATCCGGACTGTCCGATCAAAAACCGGACACCTGGCCAGCCTGCATATATAAAACTATTTCGAACTTTATTACTAAAGCGGTCTTTTATTTTTCTTTAAAAAAATACCCCGTGTCACATTCATAGCTTAAGGTGCGTTTACACAGGAAGCATGACCAAGCCGAGCTCAGCCGTACCGAGCTTTCAAATTAATGTAGCTATATGAAAGTGTTCATTTAGCAAGCCTTTCCAGAATGAATGGCTCTGATGCGAACAAAAAATCAAAAAATTTAAATGAAAATATATTATTCGAGAAAGCAATTGAAATAAATTGAAAAAATATTTCAGCCGCTTTTCATTGAAAGTCAGTTTTATAATATCTTTATGGCCGATTCCATACAAAAAGCTCCGCTCAGCTATGGAAACAAATTGCTTAGAGACTTATAACGGTTAACATAAATTATGCTGGATGGCAAATGAAACTGTCAGTGATTGGGTCCGTAATACAATCAGTTCACAAAATCCTGCGGAGCAAAATATTTAAGTTTTAAACTCGCTGGAATTATCGATTATAGTTACGGTGACCAGATTTCTGTGGACAAAAATCGGGTAATTTCTAAAGCATCGAATCCGAACATACAAATTTGTTTCTAGAATAAAAGACATAACATCTTTGAAAAATAAATTCAAAAATGTATACACAAAATATATATGTATATATATTTCATATCCATTTTTTGAGGAAATTATTTTGTTTTATAATTTCACTAAATTGGAGTTAGTATCTTTTGATTAAAAAAACCAACTTAACAAATAATTATAAACCCCTTAAAAAATGTACCAGAATGATAGACTGTAATACAGCAAAAGTACCGGTTTGACAGATAACGGATAACGAAAGCACTGTCATGTTCGTAAGAAAAAAGTGTTTTGGGCCAAAGTTCACGGAGACTATTAAATTAATAAAAAAAAAACTGAAAATCGTGATTTAATCGGTTCAAATATAAAAAATCGGCACTATTCCGCCAAAATCGGTACGAATGGTCACCGTAATTATTGTCCAATATCGGATGATGCGAATTTCAACCAATTTTCGCGTGTTTTTTATCTGAATCCTTTCAATTATGATCACATATTTTTGTTGAACTGGCATTTGAGCATTGATATGTCCAACCAATGTTCAATATCCCATTTGCCTTGTTCCCCGATTTTCCGTATTTCGATATTCCACACATCTCTACGCACAGTGGCTATACGCCCGGGCCTAGGGCGGCAAAAACACACAGGTAGTAAAAAGACACGTACGACCCAAAGTAAATACGTGTAAACTCAATATAGCGACATTTATCCCATAAAAACTTTTGAAAACATCCAGGTCTAAGAAACTTTATATTGAATTGTATTTTATTGCTAACCTGACGAAATTAAGCACGTCAAAAGCCGAAGAAAATGCTAAAGTATTACAAATGATTTTCCTATCTACTTAGAAGACAATTTTTCAGAAAAATGTCTCCACTTTCGTGGAGCTAAAGGAGCCGAGATAGAGCGCAGACGTATTTATGTAGATTATCAAAGCAGGGTTAAGTATGTTGGGCTGCGATCAGAATTGTAATGAACTAAATGCCATTTCACATACATTTTGACGGATTTAAGTGGAAGAGCAGTCAAAAGCAATATTATCGTTCGTATCAACGACAATGTTTAAAACAGCGCTGGCAGAACTCTGTGCATGCTTGTAATAAAACCACAAATGTTAGCAGCAGGGTTGACACTTTCTTAAATTAATACCAAAATTAGTAGAAACAAGTAAGAAAGTCTAAGTT
>NW_016158509.1:7973-27632 GCF_001687245.7 Rhagoletis zephyria | reverse complement strand
AAATTACCGTTATATGGGATGTGGGCGTGGTTATTGTCCGATTTTAAAAATTTTTGGCCATTTGGTATGATGTAGCAAGGCTAACAACTATGTCAAGTTTGGAAGAAATTGGTGCAGCGGTTACCAAGATATACACATGTATTCATAAGTNAATTACCGTTATATGGGATTTGGGCGTGGTTATTGTCCGATTTTAAAAATTTTTGGCCATTTGGTATGATGTAGCAAGGCTAACAACTATGTCAAGTTTCGAAGAAATTGGTGCAGCGGTTACCAAGATATACACATGTAACCATAAGTGGGCGTGGCTACGCCCATTTTCCAAAAATTTATAATATTCTTATTTTTCGTCTAAAAATTATTGTAAATATCAATTTTGAGTGAATAATCTTCAGTAGTTACTAAAATATCGCAGTTTTCGTATTTCTGGAAATTACCGTTATATGGGAAGTGGGCGTGGTTAAAGTCCGATTTCGCCCATTTTCAATACCAACCTACCTTGGATTAAGGGAAACCTACATACCAAATTTCGTTGAGATATCTCAATTTTTGCTCGAGTTATCGTGTACACGGACAGACGGACAGACGGACAGACGGACAGACAGACAGACATGGCTTAATCGATTTCTTTTTTCATCCTGATCATTTATGTATACATTTGTCTATATCTATCTCGATTCGTTTTGCCTGTTACAAACAACCGTTATGTGAACAAAGTTATAATACCCTTGTGCACAAGTGCGCTCGGGTATAAAAAGTATATTTAAATGGATAGGTATTTAATTACACACTATGATTGTTCGCAAAAACAGCAAAAAAATTTAAAACATTTTGAATATTTAAAAAAAATCACCAAGCTATTTTTTGATTCATTGTATTTGTCTACAATAACTCCAGTTGAATTTTTTTACTTAACAAAAAATTATAATTTTTATTGAAATTACTAAAAAATAGAAGCTTTGATTATAGATGGGCCTCGTATCAGCTCAGCGACCGTTACACGAAAAGAGGACTTATGGTATAGCACTTGTGTGTCTGGTTGGGGGTGGACCGAAGGCGGTTTAGGGCTCTCCTTAGCCTCACAAAACCGCAACTTTAAATTCTGGAGGGTGTATTGACAGGACATTGTCTGAATGGGATTCATGCGGTGGCACTAAATATATCACGCCGCTTGCTTTTGCAGGGCAGTGGTTTCAACACCTGGTATAGGACCTTATAGCTTATCAGTTACTTTTCGTGTTGGTAACTTAAGTTTTAAAGCAGCAATACTTATAGCACGTCTAGGTTTTAAGTCAAGCCTGTCAAAAGCAAATCCTTTGTGTGCATGGAACACCCATCGGACTTTACTGGATGTTACACAGTCTCTTGAACATGTACGGCAACTGTTGACATGGCTGTTTGTCAAAATTTTTACTGATTCAGCTGAGAACAGCTCTGCCAGCTTTAGAACTTTTGGGTTTTCGCGCCACTGTAGTTCCACCTTTTCGTTACAGCTTTGTGTCGTCGCTTACATCACTCATCGTGAATTCATTAGTGTCAGCTGACGACTCAGCTGGCTGACTGTGTCAGCTTCAATTTGAAAGTAAGTATGCATGTATGTAGTACGTTTGTTTACGTCACTCGGCTGTCAAGCGATACAGCAATACAAGCACTTACATGAGTATGGGGTCCATATATCGAACACACTTTTTACACTGCGCTTACACAGTCATAACTTATTAACTTGTTTGAAGCCTGTTCACCTCCGAAGTGGCAGTGCCTGTGGCAGTGCAGGCAATGTTGCACCTAATGAACAAAAGCCCGAAAGCACAAGCTCAAAGCAAATGTAAATATATGTGGTCATAAGCAATAACCGCCTAAGTCGACTTAAGAAAAAATTGAGTTATATATGCTATCGTATTTTGCAACTACTATTCCATGTGTATGAGAAATCTCTATCTCACTAGCTGGACTATTTAAAAAGTTATAGACGAATATCTTTTGGTTTCTCCATAAGGTTAACATTACAATCCAAATGTTTAGAACGGGTTTTCCCGAATTCTGGTCTTTTGACTTAGGCGGTTATTGCTTATGACCACAGATATAATCGCCAAACGCGTGACAGTGTGTCTGATGCATCACATAAACTCGGTTTCGATTCCCACTTTTCTTAATGGCGACAAGCTGTTCTTCGTTTCACTTGTTCGGCAATTTGTCATTTGATATATTTTTTTTTATTATTGCCGTATTTCTTTTCACTGCGCTTTCTTGCGTTGTTCGGCTTTGTTTATGTTTTTCGCGCGTTCGCATAAATCGCGTCATTTTCATTTGTCACGCAAGCTAAGTTGCCATTTTTTGCATGCAATTTTTTCTTTTTATTCTACACAGTGTAATTTTCGTTTTGCTTTTAGCTCGTTTCAAACAAGGTATGCTCTACGTATGCCAACAGTGCGTTATTGGAATTTACTAACTGCCAATACTGCAATCGAATAGCATCTACATATCTGTTATTAGAATTACCATTTGTCTGTCACTCCCTCGTTGTTTTTTCCCCTTCATCAAACTTAAAACTTGACAAACTCGCGTGACATTGACCGTGAAGTTCCGACCGAGAATATTTCTTGCCGTTAAATATTTGCTTACGAGTACATACTGATACAGTTTTGGCAGAGGTATTAGAAAAACCCGTAATAATATTTATTTCCATATGACACAGTGACATATAAATTTGTACCAACGCTGTTTGTTTTTATTAAGAGATGAGGTTTTTGAATCGAATGGTAGTAACGGAAAAATGTAAAATAATTTTGGTTGTAGAAAACCCTGCCTGATAAGAAAAATTCAAGGATTTATTGCTTGAGCCAAAATCTCTTCTTAACCAGACAATGGGCATACATTTTATGTATCGTTGTATCAGACACCTCCGCAGCTTGTAAAATAGTTGTATACTTTTTAATGTCATTATAGATATTCTTTTATGAACAGGCTAATAATGAAAAAAAATTTAGATTACCTAGATAATTTATTAAGTATTTAAAATTTAGTTCAACTGGTTTAAACTAGACCTTATTTCAGGTATTTGATTTCTGAAAGGTGACTGACCTTGCTCAAAAATTTTTTTTTATCGTAAATTCGACTACACTAATAGCAGATTCTATCGCAAAAATATAACGTGATCCAGAAAGATTGTATGTAAAAAAAGTGTTTTAAATATTCATTCCATTCCTTCTTCCTACACCAAAAGAAGAACGACAGGCATCGATATTATCCTTGAAGTTATCAATAAATTCATAATTTTTGTGTATTCCTCAAATTTTTGATAAATACATATATTGGCGAGGATGTCAATAAATATGCCACAATTTTGCGATAAATACTAAAATCGATATCAATACCTATATTGATACAAAAAAATATGTCGATATGGGTATCGATAGCTATAATGAAAAGGGTCGGTAAATACATATATCGATATAAATAAATATATCGAGCTTACGTGGGAATTTGTTCAAAAAATATTATTAAAAAATTCGATAAATATACCTGTGGGAAGTTTAAATGTGTTTATCAGTAGCGTTATTTGTTATAATTCAGAAAAAAATCTATAACTATTGCGAAACGTATTTAGATAGGAGTATCGATAAATATTGTCGATAAAAAATTGACACATTGAAAGAATTATCGATAAAAATATTGGCAACGCTATTGATAAACATTAAAAAACAAGGTTGAAAGATAAAAAGGCGATTTTAAACGGGAACAGGTGAAAACAAGAGTATAATTTACGTCTTATAGAACGTCCTCCATATCTAAAAGAACTTTTCGATGGAAAGTGGACTTAACTTTAATCGCGCCAAAATGAAAACGGTACTTTTAATAAGGAAATGCAATATACCAACTTTTTAGTCACACTCTCTTTATATATTAATAGAGGCCAAACTTTAAAACCTCGGTTTAACCTTTAACAAAAACTAGAAAAGAAATCGGAACCTTGTGAACCGTTTCAGCAAATCCTTAACAGCCCCATATGCCTACATAGCAGCAGTGTGGAAAAGGTGGGGTCTAAAATCTCGCATAGCACGGCGATCCTTATTCTTCCCCTCCTACAATACTCTAATAGTTGTACTGATTATTCTTTCTATCGACCTGCTGCAAGATTTAGAGTAACTGCAACGCTTGACCACAACCCATGCCTGGTTAAATCTCAGGTTCGGTAGCTCGAAAACTCTTGACTCCCAAGACTTTAGACGTGACAGGAAAACACTGAAATACGGACAGCTCAGACGCTACCAGTAAAACAGAATTGTGAATTTGCCGACGAAATCCGCCTTTCACAGCCCAGACACTACAACAGTCCAGTAGCAAACAGGCACTGAAGTCATATACATACCTATGCATTTATAGGTAATCTGTGGCCATTTCATAAGCTCAATCTCGATACATCAACAGTAGTTAATTCCCGAGATATTTCCTAATTAACGAGTTCATCCTGATCAACGCTGCTTTCTGTCTATGCTTTTACTGATCGACGCTAGTAAACAGATAAAAGGGAAAACAAGTAGTAAAGAATTCAATGTTCTTAAGTTTTTTTTTACTGCATAACTTTCTCTACAAAGTCCCAACCCTTTAGTTCTTCGCTAAAACAAAAGTTAACAAAAAAAAAAAAATCCAACAACTTTTACATTGTTTTAATGTACATAATTTCCACATATGCAAATTATTTGTTATTCACTTGGGATTGGAAACGCGTGGCAGTGTGCCATCCGTCGAAATGCGCGTTCCTCTCTTGTAAAATAGCATTTTCTTGCTCCCTCCACAACTATGCATATTCACTTTTCTCTATACAAGTCTTTTCAAGCCAGTACTAGGTAAATTTTCACGATTCCTCCAAATTTTGGCACGCCACCGCTAATTACTTTGAGCCAAAAGATTTATTTTCCTACACAAATACACACACACACCGTTCGACCGCAGTATTTCATTGTATTTTATGTGGAGAAAGAAGAAGATTTGTATATTTTCATTGTGCCATCAAAAACTCTTTACCGACACGAATATTATTATATGCATTTTAGTTTTATTTTCCCCTGGTGAGAATTTAGAATTGTCTTTAGAAATAGCGCGCATTGTTTTGAATTTAAAGTTTATTTACATACATATCAATTTATGTATATAATATACATCTGTATATAGCCACTAAATAAATAATAAGTGAGAAGAAAGAAAATACTTTGTGAAAATTGGCGGAAAATAAAGCGGCAAATCCGGTTACGAAGAAGAAGAAAATATTCAGTAATGTGGTGACTTTTGTGCGTCGTTATAGTAGTCGACGACGACGGACGGGCGAGACTACAGGTGAGAGGGTTGCATTGGCAAAACTTTAGACGCACGGTTTTGCTAATCGGAGAAACAGGAGTAGGCGTTTTCGGAGCGATTTTGCTAAAGGAACCTGATATCAACATCATGGGGCCGTTTAGTTCGTTTTACGTACAAATAAAAAAAATCTTAATTCGCAAAAATTCAATAAAACTTTGACCAGTTATAATTTTTAGTTTTTTTATGCATAGAACTATCTACAGGGACACCATAATGCTGATATTTAAAATTTTTTCAAATTCTGGTAGCAACCCCTAAAATTCTTTTTTTAAATTTTCGTGGATGTTTTTGTTTTATATGTAGGAAAAAATAAATGGGTGCCACATACACAATTTTTTATGTTGAGATTTCAAGACTTCCCTAATATATACTATATTCCTACAGATATGTACATAAATATTTTGAAAATATCAATGAGGCATATTCTTGTTTTCGTACGTATCGGACACTCTATTTCAAAATTTCGATTTGTACGAGAACAAGAATACGGCCTAATATTTATATTGGTCCATGTCATTAGCAATTATTGTTTAAGGAATGACAGAGTTTAAAATTTAGTTTCTCGCCCACTTATATGTTCATGCATAAATCTATGCAGTTTTTTTTTTTTAATTTAAGGATTACAATTAAGCAATCGTAATCAAAAATTACCCAGCTCTATTATAAATATTTATTTTTACAATAATTTCCTTTTTTAATAATGCAAATTATGCAGAAATTTACTAAAAGTTTTGAGCTGTCCGTTTGACCGACCTCAGATTCGGATTCTGCGGGTCGAAATACCAGTCGGTAGGTGGGTCTAGTTAAAAACACACACCACTTTGTTTTTGTTGTGCAGGTATAATTACAGTACTAATTCGAATCGTGTTACCAATAATTTTTTTTAACTAATGATGTAAAGTTTCAGTTTATCTGTAGTGTAGTGTTTCAAGAGCTTATTTTCTTAAAAAAGAGTGCCGTGGACAGATCGCTTCGGGTTATTCTGAAACATGCTTTTCCTGCTCTTACTTTCCAGAAAAGTATTAAACTGGTGAAGAGACGTGATCATACGAGATTTGATAAGATAAGCCGAGGAATTTTCTGATTGTTTGTCTTTCGATATTTATGGCAGGCATTAAAAAGGAATAGTATAGAATATGAGTCATAAGGGCCTCGTCGGAAACAAACGTCTTTATGAAAGAAAAATTTTGAGAATTGCGACGGAATTTTTTCAATTTCAAAAACTTAAATTTCGAGCTGGTTATGGTTATAATGGGTTCCACTTCGTAAACGATCGATATTAATTTCACCTTTTTAAATCGAAATTTATTTATCACATTTTGAATTTTCCAATTTTTATTATAGTTTTGAAACTGTATACCACTGTATACACAAATTTCGATTTTTGAAAACTCCTTTCAGCTTTTTAATCAACTACTCAAAGAACTTTTGGATATCAAATTTGATAAAAATCTGAAGTTTTTTTTTAAATTCCATCCGCCGTTTTGAATTTTGGAAATCTTATTTGATTTTTGTAATCTGCGACTCAAGGAAATTTAGTACATCAAATTTCATAAAAATCTGAAAATTTTTTAATCCATCCGCCATTTTGAATTTTCAAAAAAATTATTTCAGATTCGTAGTCAGCAACTGCAAAAGCCCTTGCGTACGAGGTTTATTGAAATTCAAAAAATCACCAGACAATATTCTACTGACCGATTCAGCATAGGGGATTTTAACCCTAGAATGGTAACACAAATAAATAAGTAGTAAGTTATCGGTAACGTACGTACAAGTTACGTAGTAAATTGTTTCGGTTTGAAACCCATTTATTTCACAGTTTTGTTNACGACAGGCATCGATATTATCCTTGAAGTTATCAATAAATTCATAATTTTTGTGTATTCCTCAAATTTTTGATAAATACATATATTGGCGAGGATGTCAATAAATATGCCACAATTTTGCGATAAATACTAAAATCGATATCAATACCTATATTGATACAAAAAAATATGTCGATATGGGTATCGATAGCTATAATGAAAAGGGTCGGTAAATACATATATCGATATAAATAAATATATCGAGCTTACGTGGGAATTTGTTCAAAAAATATTATTAAAAAATTCGATAAATATACCTGTGGGAAGTTTAAATGTGTTTATCAGTAGCGTTATTTGTTATAATTCAGAAAAAAATCTATAACTATTGCGAAACGTATTTAGATAGGAGTATCGATAAATATTGTCGATAAAAAATTGACACATTGAAAGAATTATCGATAAAAATATTGGCAACGCTATTGATAAACATTAAAAAACAAGGTTGAAAGATAAAAAGGCGATTTTAAACGGGAACAGGTGAAAACAAGAGTATAATTTACGTCTTATAGAACGTCCTCCATATCTAAAAGAACTTTTCGATGGAAAGTGGACTTAACTTTAATCGCGCCAAAATGAAAACGGTACTTTTAATAAGGAAATGCAATATACCAACTTTTTAGTCACACTCTCTTTATATATTAATAGAGGCCAAACTTTAAAACCTCGGTTTAACCTTTAACAAAAACTAGAAAAGAAATCGGAACCTTGTGAACCGTTTCAGCAAATCCTTAACAGCCCCATATGCCTACATANAAATAAGTAGTAAGTTATCGGTAACGTACGTACAAGTTACGTAGTAAATTGTTTCGGTTTGAAACCCATTTATTTCACAGTTTTGTTCAAAAAGAGCACATCTTTCATTCCATCTTCACCGGGTGTAAATTTTACTTACACGAGTTTACTGAGATCACTGCAACATTAAGGCAAAGGCTAATGCATTTACAACGTAAATTTTACGCAACGTACTTTCTAGGGTTAAAGGCCTTTTTCCAAATGGAAACCGTAAATGACTTGATCTTGAAAACGGCAAAATACGGGTACTTTTTGGTCTCTATTGGGTGCAAAATCGTGTCGGATATTGTTAGAAGTGCCTCGACGTCGTAAGCGACATAAAGTCTTAAAATGTTTCAATGTAAAACAAAGATTTTAATACAGAGGAGCGAATTATATATTTTCAATCAGTTTAAAAACATTTTGGTGTAGTTACAAATACCTAAAATGATTTTGTTTTGATTTTACGAGTCACGGCGCACCGTTGATATTAACCCTAGCATTCAGTAAGTGGTCTCTAGTCATTAATAGTGACTTTTGGTGGTAAACTTGGATTTTGAGACTACATATTTGGAATTCAGTAGGCTGTCTCACGTCTCTAGTCTCAAAAATAATTTGTCAGCTGGCTAAGAGCAGGTCACAAAAATTAAAGTGTGGAGGAAAAGATAATTCCATTCCCCTTTTATTAAAAAAAAAGAACACGAAAATCAAGCGAGGAAATTTGTTCAACAACACTTTCATTACGAAATAAACCAAAATGCTTTAATATCATACAAATCCATAGAAAAAAAAAATTTGTTTTTAAACATTAAAATCTAAAGATTATTACAAAAATAAAACGAATAAAAAAAGNTAAAACCTCGGTTTAACCTTTAACAAAAACTAGAAAAGAAATCGGAACCTTGTGAACCGTTTCAGCAAATCCTTAACAGCCCCATATGCCTACATAGCAGCAGTGTGGAAAAGGTGGGGTCTAAAATCTCGCATAGCACGGCGATCCTTATTCTTCCCCTCCTACAATACTCTAATAGTTGTACTGATTATTCTTTCTATCGACCTGCTGCAAGATTTAGAGTAACTGCAACGCTTGACCACAACCCATGCCTGGTTAAATCTCAGGTTCGGTAGCTCGAAAACTCTTGACTCCCAAGACTTTAGACGTGACAGGAAAACACTGAAATACGGACAGCTCAGACGCTACCAGTAAAACAGAATTGTGAATTTGCCGACGAAATCCGCCTTTCACAGCCCAGACACTACAACAGTCCAGTAGCAAACAGGCACTGAAGTCATATACATACCTATGCATTTATAGGTAATCTGTGGCCATTTCATAAGCTCAATCTCGATACATCAACAGTAGTTAATTCCCGAGATATTTCCTAATTAACGAGTTCATCCTGATCAACGCTGCTTTCTGTCTATGCTTTTACTGATCGACGCTAGTAAACAGATAAAAGGGAAAACAAGTAGTAAAGAATTCAATGTTCTTAAGTTTTTTTTTACTGCATAACTTTCTCTACAAAGTCCCAACCCTTTAGTTCTTCACTAAAACAAAAGTTAACAAAAAAAAAAAAAAATCCAACAACTTTTACATTGTTTTAATGTACATAATTTCCACATATGCAAATTATTTGTTATTCACTTGGGATTGGAAACGCGTGGCAGTGTGCCATCCGTCGAAATGCGCGTTCCTCTCTTGTAAAATAGCATTTTCTTGCTCCCTCCACAACTATGCATATTCACTTTTCTCTATACAAGTCTTTTCAAGCCAGTACTAGGTAAATTTTCACGATTCCTCCAAATTTTGGCACGCCACCGCTAATTACTTTGAGCCAAAATACTTATTTTCCTACACAAATACACACACACACACACCGTTCAACCGCAGTATTTCATTGTATTTTATGTGGAGAAAGAAGAAGATTTGTATATTTTCATTGTGCCATCAAAAACTCTTTACCGACACGAATATTATTATATGCATTTTAGTTTTATTTTCCCCTGGTGAGAATTTAGAATTGTCTTTAGAAATAGCGCGCATTGTTTTGAATTTAAAGTTTATTTACATACATATCAATTTATGTATATAATATACATCTGTATATAGCCACTAAATAAATAATAAGTGAGAAGAAAGAAAATACTTTGTGAAAATTGGCGGAAAATAAAGCGGCAAATCCGGTTACGAAGAAGAAGAAAATATTCAGTAATGTGGTGACTTTTGTGCGTCGTTATAGTAGTCGACGACGACGGACGGGCGAGACTACAGGTGAGAGGGTTGCATTGGCAAAACTTTAGACGCACGGTTTTGCTAATCGGAGAAACAGGAGTAGGCGTTTTCGGAGCGATTTTGCTAAAGGAACCTGATATCAACATCATGGGGCCGTTTAGTTCGTTTTACGTACAAATAAAAAAATCTTAAATCACAAAAATTCAATAAAACTTTGACCAGTTATAATTTTTAGTTTTTTTATGCATAGAACTATCTACAGGGACACCATAATGCTGATATTTAAAATTTTTTCAAATTCTGGTAGCAACCCCTAAAATTCTTTTTAAAATTTTCGTGGATGTTTTTGTTTTATATGTAGGAAAAAATAAATGGGTGCCACATACACAATTTTTTATGTTGAGATTTCAAGACTTCCCTAATATATACTATATTCCTACAGATATGTACATAAATATTTTGAAAATATCAATGAGGCATATTCTTGTTTTCGTACGTATCGGACACTCTATTTCAAAATTTCGATTTGTACGAGAACAAGAATACGGCCTAATATTTATATTGGTCCATGTCATTAGCAATTATTGTTTAAGGAATGACAGAGTTTAAAATTTAGTTTCTCGCCCACTTATATGTTCATGCATAAATCTATGCAGTTTTTTTTTTTTAATTTAAGGATTACAATTAAGCAATCGTAATCAAAAATTACCCAGCTCTATTATAAATATTTATTTTTACAATAATTTCCTTTTTTAAAAATGACATATTTGTGTTATTTTCGCTACAGTAATGCAAATTATGCAGAAATTTACTAAAAGTTTTGAGCTGTCCGTTTGACCGACCTCAGATTCGGATTCTGCGGGTCGAAATACCAGTCGGTAGGTGGGTCTAGTTAAAAACACACACCACTTTGTTTTTGTTGTGCAGGTATAATTACAGTACTAATTCGAATCGTGTTACCAATAATTTTTTTTAACTAATGATGTAAAGTTTCAGTTTATCTGTAGTGTAGTGTTTCAAGAGCTTATTTTCTTAAAAAAGAGTGCCGTGGACAGATCGCTTCGGGTTATTCTGAAACATGCTTTTTCTGCTCTTACTTTCCAGAAAAGTATTAAACTGGTGAAGAGACGTGATCATACGAGATTTGATAAGATAAGCCGATGAATTTTCTGATTGCTTGTCTTTCGATATTTATGGCAGGCATTAAAAAGGAATAGTATAGAATATGTGTAATAAGGGCCTCGTCGAAAACAAACGTCTTTATGAAAGAAAAATTTTGTGAATTGCGACGGAATTTTTTCAATTTCAAAAACTTAAATTTCGAGCTGGTTATGGTTATAATGGGTTCCACTTCGTAAACGATCGATCTTAATTTCACCTTTTTAAATCAAAATTTATTTATCACATTTTGAATTTTCCAATTTTTATTATAGTTTTGAAACTGTATACCACTGTATACACAAATTTGGATTTTTGAAAACTCCTTTCAGTTTTTTAATCAACTACTCAAAGAACTTTTGGATATCAAATTTGATAAAAATCTGAAGTTTTTTTTTTAAATTCCATCCGCCATTTTGAATTTTGGAAATCTAATTTGATTTTTGTAATCTGCGACTCAAGTAAATTTTGTACATCAAATTTCATAAAAATCTGAAAATTGTTTAATCCATCCGCCATTTTGAATTTTCAAAAAAATTATTTCAGATTCGTAGTCAGCAACTTCAAAAGCCCTTGCGAGGTTTATTGAAATTTAAAAAATCACCAGACAATAATCTACTGAGCGATTCAGCATAGGGGATTTTAACCCTAGAATGGTAACACAAATAAATAAGTAGTAAGTTATCGGTAACGTACGTACAAGTTACGTAGTAAATTTTTTCGGTTTGAAACCCATTTATTTCACAGTTTTGTGCAAAAAGAGCACATCTTTCATTCCATCTTTACCGGGTGTAAATTTTACTTACACGAGGTTACTGAGATCACTGCAACAATAAGGCAAAGGCTAATGCAGTTACAATGTAAATTTTACGTAACGTACTTTCTAGGGTTAAAGGCCTTTTTCCAAATGGAAACCGTAAATGACTTGATCTTGAACAAGGCAAAATACGGGTACTTTTTGGTCTCTATTGGGTGCAAAATCGTGTCGGATATTGTTAGAAGTGCCTCGTAAGGTTTAAGATTAGGGAATTCACAAGACGTCGCAAGCGACATAAAGTCATAAAATGTTTCAATGTAAAACAAAGATTTTAATACAGAGGAGCTAATTATATATTTTCAATCAGTTTAAAAAATTTTGGTGTATTTACAAATACCTAAAATGATTTTGTTTTGATTTTACGAGTCACGGCGTACCGTTGATATTAACCCTGGCATTCAGTAAAAAAAAATTTGTTTTTAAACATTAAAATCTAAAGATTATTAAAAAAATAAAACGAATAAAAAAAGAAAAAAATACTAAATAAAAAAAAAATAAAAAAATCCCTACGCCCGAGGACCACTCGAACCCGGACCTTCTCGACCGGCAGCCTAATAAATAAACGCTATTAGTTGACTGCCTGTGTTTGTTTTCACCACACATTTTTGGTGAACTTTTTGTGACTCTCTCCTACTGAATACCAAAATCATCTCAAGTCACAAAAATAGTAACTAATTGCTAATCTCAAATTTAGTGACTTAAGATGGGACTGTATTACTGAATCCTAGGGTAAATCATTTTACCCGATTCATTTTTGGACTAGGATTGTGATTTGAGTGAATTTCTTTAATAGTGTTAGATTTTATATTTATATACATTCATATTTGTATATGTATGAATTTCCGTACTTTATACGAGGAAATAAGACTAATCATTTATTTATTTCTTTTTTCAGGTGAGTCCAACTACATACATATTTAGTTTAAAAAACAGCTGCATCCGTGTTGGGGTAAGCAAGTATTACAGCTAATGATATTCAAAAATAAAAGCTTGGGGAGGATATAATTTGAAGAATTAAATAAGTCAAACAGTAGAGGTTGCCTTGCCTGAAACCCCGTTTGCTTTCAAATGGTTCGGGGATGCCCCTCACAGCTTTGACAGATCTGGTGGTGGTATTGCTCAAAGTAATTTTACACATCGCTCAAACTTCGCGTGTTATAGGCAGCTCCTTTTCGTGCTATTGAAAGCGGTTGAAAAATCGACCAAGCGATGGTGCGTCTGGACCATCTTTTCACGGACCTTTTCCAAGATATGGCGCTTAATGAATACCTGGTCATTGGCGGATGTACCAGGTCTAAGCCACACTGATAGGACTCAATGAGTGCGTTGATTTAGTGATTCTGCCTTTCACACAATACCTTCGAAAGAACCCTGTACTAGGCGAATAAAAGGCTAATATTGAGGTAATTGTCGTCGCCTTTCTTGTGGATTGAGCAGAGCACATCTAAAGGCCAGTCGTTAGGCATGCGTACATCCGATCATACTCTGCATAAGACTTGATTTATAGTACACATGCACTTTATGAACTCAACCCCAGCGAACATGAACGATGGCAGCACCATCAGCATTGTTTGATTGTAACTTTAGGTTAATTTTAATCTCTGGATTCATCACAACACGATCGATTTGGTTTCTCATTTTTCGATCTGGAGACGGCCATTTAGCGCGATTAATTTTTTTATACAGAAAGCTTACACTGCAGATTATAATGTTTCGAGTGCTGTTTTGTCGAGAATCGCCGAATTATCCGACGGTGAGATTGAAAATCCATTCCATTCGCACTTTGGCATTGAAATCTTCTAGCACAATTTTGATGTCCTACGTGCTCATAGAAGAGGTCGTTGGTCGCTTCGCCATTTTCCCGTTGGTACGTGGGTGCAAATGAGCATCTAACTGGTTATGAGGCCCTAGGGTCAGTAACGATTAACTCGATATCCGTTCAGGAATGCCAAAGATCGCTAAAATCCCTAGGAGAAGCGACTTCATGCGTTCGGTAAATTGCTTGTGCGGTTAGACTAATCTGCTTCTGGTCTTGGACACTAGACCGTTAGCCACATTGCTGCCTGGTTGGGAGTCATGTATGCTGATTTCTGTTGAAGCTAAATAGATGACGAAGAGCCAGAATTCATCCAACACTTCCTAACCGAGTGCTTCGAGCACGAAGAAAGCGCTTATATTTCTGGGAGGCGAATTCGTCGGGGACTAAAACAACTTAAATACATACACTGTACATATGTACATTTCCATCTATATGCTATTGCCTTGCCACATAATTCAATTTGCTCACGCGCAAATTTGTAGGCTGTGCAAAACAAAAACACAAATATATCTACCTATATAAATAGATATGTATGCATATATGTACGAGTACATATGCACGTATCGAGCTCCGATTGCGAGATATTTCCTATACTTAGATATATATACATACGCATACATAATATGTACATTAGACAACATCACCAAAAAAAGTTTCCGGTTTTCCGCCGGGATTACAAAATTTATTATATATTGAAGACTGCCACTAAAATATTTCGGAAAAATATTAAGATTTACGTGAGCCGATTTAAAAATACCTAAAAAAATTGAGTTTTATAGAAATATAAATAGTTTCTTAAAAAATGTTTTGCCTCTTATCGCAAAACAGTTTAAGCTTAAAAAATCTGCATAAAAATATAAAAAAAAAAATTAATTTCGACGTAATCGTAATAATGAGATTTTTGGTATTGTTTTTTAATTTCAAAGACTGCTGGTTTAAGCAAAAATTGAATGACTTGGCCAAAACTATACCGATTCAGACTTATGAGGTATCAGTGAAAAGGTATTTTCTCGCCCTTTTTATTCCTTTCCAAAAAATCATTCACGTCCCAGTTTTTTCTTTTTCAAATGTCAACACATTTTAATTCAATTTGGAATGACACTCGTTTATCCTACATTTCTCTTTGGTACTTCGAATGAGTTTAGCCAAGAAATATTAAGGGCGAGAAAATACCGTTAAAACGATACCTTATAGGTCCAATTCGGTAAAGTTTTGGCTGAGTTATTAAAGTTTTTTTTTAACCAATCTTTGAAAAAATTTCAAAAATATCATAATGATTTCCTTGAAAATTTTTTGTTATATTTGTATGCAGATTTTTTAATCTTACACTGCTTTAAAAAACCTATTTTTATTCATAAAAAACTCAGCTTGGAGGTATTTGCAAATCGGTCCAGCTCACGTAAATATTATTATTTTTCCGAAATATTTTGGTGCAAGCTTGAAAATAGAATAGATTTTGTAAATAATTCCAATGGAAAAAAATTACCAATTCTTTTTTTTAATAGGGAATGATGCGGTCTAATGTATGTACATACTTACATATGGGCTTAGGTATTTATAAGTAGGTATATTCTACTGTCAACATTCTTCCGACACGTACTTTCTCCATTTTTCTTAAAAGTTATTGGCAGTAACAGAGATCAGTTGAAATACAAACACATCGAAAGGTTTTGCTGATACCAAACACCACTTTTTACCACCTTTTTTGTGGTGTAAAGATGACAGCGAACACTTTAAACGAGAAACCAACGTGTCAATAAAAGTATATATGTATGTACATATGAAAATTCATATACGTACATACATAGTAAAACGATATGTACATTCATACGAAAAACACAAAATGCATATTCAGGTCTTCATACATATGTTGGTGTAGAGGATAAGCATAAGGATCAAGTGAAAATAACACGCTGTAAAATGTAACATAAAAAGGGAAATAAAAAAGCTCCACATTAAAGTCAACAGCCGTCAATTTAGGACAATTTATATGAGTTTAGAGGGAGTCTCAATAAATATGGCAGTTAAGGAGAGCAGAGGCTTGATAAAGTGCTGTCAGCAGTGGCAATGCAATATATTTCTAAAAAGCTGTCAAATTGACAAGCTTATGAGAGCAGTTGCATGAGCAGTCACACCTTGCGATAAAATGTCTTTCGAATGTTGTTTTTTATTTCCGAAAAACGGACTGTAGAAAAAATTTCTGAAAACGCTTTTTGGCTGTTCCGCTGTTTATAAAAATTTTTTTTCTATACTAAAATCTCAAATTATTAAAAATCAATGGCTAAAGCTAAAAAAAAAATTTTTTTTTTTTGGAAAATAACAAAAACTATTTAACTTTAAAGACGTTGTGAATATTTAAAAAAATTAACACCTGTTTGAGTCACTGTATGTACATTAAGGTGGTCCAAAAAAAAAGTATAATCATACCGCTATTTTTTATTTTGAAATCACAAACTATTTAGAGGTCGCTCAACCCGCTCAAAGTTTTCCCATGTATTTTATATAAGGAAAGACGGCTTTTCGTAGAAAATCAATGCGGTTGTTCACGCTTGCCTGGTTATCAGGACATCTGGTTAAAAATAATTTTTCTGTGGTGTATTTTATTGTTGTACAATAACAAAATGCACTACAGAAAAATTATTTTTAATCACGCTTTTTATTGTTGACGATTGCCTGGCAAGCGTGAACAACCACAATATTTTTCGATCGGAACACTGTGGTTCTCTTCAGGAGACTTCCAATAATAATACCCAAATGTTTATTTAACCATTTTTTATTACTAAAGATTTTTTATTGGTCCCTCGATTGTGTGCGCATTGTCTGGGGTTTTTTGGCGGACCTATAAAATATTGTTACTATGAAAAAATTTTTAAATAAGCAACTGAGTATTATTATTGGTAATCTTCTGAAGAGAAACAGTGTTTTCTGATTGAAAAATATTGATTTTCTATACCATTTATACGAAAAGGTGTTTTTTTTCATATGAAATACGTGGTGGAAAAATAAATAGGGACACGACATTTTAAAAAATTTTTCCTATTTTTCTTTTGTTTATTTAATATTTATTATTTTTATATAAAATTATAGCTCATTATCTAACAAAAAGCGTATAAATTCATATTTGAACTTTGTGCAAAAATTAGAAAAATTCTGCAAAATTACATCTAAATGTTAAACTTTTTCAATCAGATTTTTTAGTATTTTTTAAGTTTTAGTACAATAAAGTGCCAGTTTAAAGTTGCTAAAAAATCGCGTTGATTTTTGGCAATAAGTCAACTGCAGCTACATTACGAGTATCAACTTAATGTCGACGAGATTGAAACGTCGGCTCCTTCCATAAACTTCTCATTTATATTGAGGCAATGCGATATCTATCGCGATGCCGGCCAGTAAGTAGCAAACAAATATAAAAATGTTTGCCAATAAGAAAAGTGCATTAAAAGGGTGAAGCCAGGGGCGGTACTCTTAACTCATGGATGAAGTAGCTTAGAGTTAGTCGACGCACGAACACACAAAGATACAAGAAAATATATACTGTGAGGTAGGCAATAAATCGACTAAATATAGTACCCTAATGTGGGCTACACAACTGCGACAGAACTTGTATTTTCATTGGTTATCCTGAATAAGATTTTTCAATAAAAATATTTTGTGCAGAAAATTGTTGTTAATATTGAAATATTTGCCATAACTTGGACTCCCTGCTTGCCAATGCTGTTGCGTCTTGCGGATAATTGACTAGATAAACATATTTTAAATGATAAAATTTAGTAATAAATCCATACCCAATTTGCATAAAACCGCACAAGTTCGATTAGCATCAATTTATTTGCAATGCCAGACGCAATTAGAAATTTAAACAAAATCCAAAAAGAAAAAAAATTTTCACGTGCGCTTGTTGTTTGCGTTGTTTAATGCGATTTTCGTATGAGGTACAACGAATTGATTTGGAAAATGTAACCAACAGGCGATATAAAAACAACAACAAAGTGACATTGCCTGGAAAAAACGCAGAAATTCTCTCAGAAGAAAGCCAGAACCCAAAAAAGAAAAACCAAAATGGGGGTGAGAAGCACATGAAGAGGCAAGCAACGGCAGAAAAACGCACATTGCCATTGCCAGAAGCTCACCATGTACTCGTATAACAACAAGATACTAGCGTGCCAGACGTCATCATGAAAAATTTCTGCGGTTTTTGTTGTCTGGGAAATTAAGAACAAAAAAAATTTAAATATGTGTTTATGAACATACCTATAGGAATGTAGAATGAGAAATTGCTCATTAGATCGCCGTAAAGTTGCACTCAAATTTTGCACATGAATTGTTTGTGAAGTAAATAAAATAAAAAAATTAGCCATAATTTTTTTTAACCACGAAATAAGTGTTGAGAAATTTTTTTGTTTAGTATTTGTTTGTTTGGAAATCTTTCTTTCAATAAATCTTTAACTGGCCGGATATCTTTTGAACGCATTTTTGACCGCAATATTAATCTTTGCAAAGTTGCAACTTCTTTCATTTATATTTGAGTTGTTTGCACTTTGTGAAATATTTGTATTTGAATTGAATTTATTTAAGTACTTTTTATGTACGTAACGTAATTACAAAAAAAAAAGAGAAAAAAAATCAAAATAATGGGCCGACATTTTACTCGATATTTTCAAATAAATTTAAGTGAAAGGTATGCAAATTTTAGAAAAAGCAATTGCTTTGTTTTTGTGCATGGGACTAACTACGGATTCTGCAACAACCCTGCCTTTTGGTGTATCGCACAGTGTAATTGGTGCATATCTAAGGTGACCAGAATTTTTTTGCATTCCAAGAGGACAAATTCTCCACATTGAAAACACAAAAAATTTGTTTTACACTTATTTTAATGCATAAATAACGAATAAGTTAACATTGTTGTTGTTTTAAACAATTCAAAGTTGCTCTAAACACAAGTCAAACAAGTTAATAATACACTGAGTTGCATAATTATAAGACCGAAACACAGTACTGTTGATTTTTGACATTTTTTTTACAGTGTTGTTAATTTTCTTCCATATAAAAAAAAACCCAACATACTTTGTAAGGAAGAAAATGAGTTACACCGTAAAAAAATGCCAAAAATTTACTTTATTTTACATAAATATAATTATGTATATAAACTTTTATTCTTATTTTGCATTTCTAAAGAAGTTTGGTCCCAGCTGCGTTATTCGATTATCAGTTTTAATTTCAAGTAGTGTTTCAAATAAATTTAATTTGCTTATTTTTCAACTTTTATTTTGTGGAATTTAGCTTTTTGCTAGCGGGTTTTTATAAAAATTTGGTATTTTTCTCGAAAATATGTAGTTGGCAGCACTGGCTCCATTACACTTCTTAAAATAGTGGTTAAAATTAAAAATTTCGAAAACATTTAACAGTTTTCTTAAATAGGGCTGAATGTTAGCATTATTTAAAAAGGTTACCACTATGTTGGCCATTAAACACTACACGTGTCGTCGTGTTTCTTTCCACATTGCATTTTTAAAATGGCATACATTTTTTGTCATTTCATTGCCAGGCGGAAATTCGGTTTAGGAATTTATGAATCATATCATTGCCTTAGTATAGCAAAACTTTATCTCACTCATTTTTAACCGACTTCCAAAAAAGGAGG
>NW_016158509.1:0-6845 GCF_001687245.7 Rhagoletis zephyria | reverse complement strand
CCCCTTCACCGCAAACCACGCGATCTGCACAATTCTGGTGTTTTGGTTATGCCCCTTCTCGTGCTTATCTGGTTTGGTTGTAGTCCGCATGGCCTGTGTCTGCCTGCCTGTCGGTGTTTGCCCGCTTGCCTATGTACTTATTACCTACCCCAGCCGGGTTGTATACGGTACACATTGGTTGTTGTTGTGCGGCACCGTTCGCTGTTCTCTGCAGTCAAACAGCCAGTCTGGGGATCCACTTGTGGGCCGATCTCACATTAGTTCGAATTCTACAGTGATCGTGCGCGGTGATGGAACGCACTGTCATACTCATGCTAATGACGGCATAAGCGAAGCAAACCGCGTGGATACACATCTATTTCTTTAATATCGGAAACTGTTTTCGATTTTTACCTTTGCTGGCATATATTTTTTTGTTTGTGACTTTAATTTGCCGTGCTGTGCGCGCAAGTTTCGCTTAAAGCGCAAAAATTACGTGACGCAGTGAAGAAAAGGGGTTGATTTGATTTGAGTGAAGTGAAATGAGGTGGAGAATTAAAATCCTAAAATTATATTAAATATATGAACTTCCAGCAAGGAAAAATGTAAAAAATTAAAAAAGTGTAAAAAAATAATAATTTGATGCTATGTGCGTGCCTGCCTTTTGAGGGCTACGCATTAGCGCCTCACTATACACCTTTAACGGATGTGTTTTCCATACTAACTGTTTATTTGTTGCTTGTATAACAGATGCAAAATTTAAAAAACATGAAATCACTCAATAAGACTTAAGAGACGCTGTATTAGCTCCTAGTGCAGATTTAGTTGTAAATAAAAATGATAAAAAGAAAATTTTGCAAATTGCTTTGAAAAAATTATACAAATATATTTATTTAATTCAACGATAAAGTCGCTGGACGGCTTTTGAATATTTTTTTTTTACTTGTGCAAAGTTATTAACAATTTAAAAAATATAAAAACTTCCACAAAAAATGTGCAAACTGGTAAAGTTGAAGGTTATTGTGCAGCTTAAGTGTGAATTTTGCGATTTACGTAAATTAAAAATTAAATTTTGTTGAAATTCGGGCACTGCAACAAAGTGCGGTGCATATTACTCTCGCATCTTTAAATACTTGAGTTCATTAGCTCTCTTCTAAGGGCACTCTCGGTATTTAATACTCTTTAAAGCAATCAAATATGTGCATACAGTCACTCACAGAAGTTTTCGTAATTTAGTTTTTTCACAATATTCAAAATGTTTTCCATCATTAACCTTTTCAGATAATTTTCTTTTAAAAATAGCTCATTCTATAACAAGGGTGTTGCACATTTTCTTCCATATAAAAATAGATTTTGTTCATGCCTTATATGGAAACAAATGCGCAACGCCTTCGTCAAAAAAATTCTAAAAAATCAGCGGTAGTTTTAAGCTACTTGAAACTTGCACTTTATTATACTAAAATGAACGGGCTACAAAACTGCTTACTGAAAATTTTTCTAAAAATTCTGAAAAAAAAGTTTGAAATTATGATGAAATTCTTTGAAGTTTGATTCATTTTTATGAATTTTGTACAAAGTTATAGAATGAGCTATATTTTAAATGAAAATTAACAAAAAAGATTTATGATGGAAAACATTATGAATATTGTGAAAAAACTAATTTACGATTACTTCTGTGAGTGACTGTATGTATTTTTTTTTTTGCATAACCTCACTTTTAAGAAGACACAGGAAACCCTAATGGCGTTTGACTTACACACATATATTCACATAAACTTACATAAATACATACATACATGTACATATGTATATATACATAAGTATGGGTATATGCCTGTACGTTAGACTGCCCCCACTCCACACAAAAAAGATTTGTTCACAGTAAATATTCGAAAAGAAAATGAATTAACTTTAGGGCTCTGAGTAAGATCATTTTCAAAAGTATTCATACGTATATTAAACAATAATCCTTCATGAAATTTTAGGCAATTTTTCAATTCGGGTTTCATCGAAATTTTAATAACTCTAACTTCTCAAAACCAATTTTTGCTTTCGAGGTATCTTTCATTAATTTTATTAAGATATGAACTTAGACATTCGTACCTTTAAAAAGGAAAATTGTCAAGATTCCTATTTCAATAAAAATTTTCTCACAAATCATAAAATCTTATTATTTTTCAAGCATTTTGGCATGTATTTTAAAATTTTGTTGCAAAGCTCTTCAATAGCAAAAAAAAAAAGGTATTTATCGTGAAAAGTTGAATACCTGGAGTCAGTCTTTAACCGATTTTGGAAAATAAACATTAATTTTACTCGTTATTAAACATACCTTTTGAATCAATCCAAGACTTTGCTTTATAAAATTGTGCGTGAAAACATCGCCAAAGTTTACAAATTTCGAGAAGTGAAAAAATATAGGTATATTCCATTCCAAAGATCAAATTATTATTATTTTTCTTTTTAAACCGGTGGTAAATTGAACATCAATTGATAGCCAACTAAGTGCGCAAAACTACGAAAAGTTTTTTTAACCGTAAGTCGAGATTTTTGGGGATGTTTGCAAATATCATATTTCGATACTTGTTTTACTCGGCAAGACCTATGTACAAGAAACATAACATTAGATTTTGGCCTCGAGCTTTTTCATTGCTGACTTGTGTTTCAAAGTGAATGGTTATCCCTCAGACGTTTTCAGCTTCTTCACTACTTGAAGCCTAAAAGTTTAATCTGCAAAATCAGCGGCAAGCCTTCTTACTACCTAAACGAATGAGACCAAGGTGAACTTAGGTATACAGTATAATGGTACTACAATACCGAAAGCATGCTCTTCTCTAACACACAACTAAGCCAAATGAGTCCAGAAATCGCTCGCATCTAGTACTTAATCCCTGTTGGGATTCTATCGCTGATATCAAACCTACTGGGCACTTACTGAAAGCCGGTACGGCAGAAGCAATCTCATGAATCTCAACCGTCTGCCTTAGTCACGCGTGTTTAATTCGCACGACCTGGCAGACTATAGACAAGCTCAAAGCGACATTTATAGAGAATCATTTAAAACCTTCGGCAACTCTCGCCTTATTCTCACAGACCAACCACCATCTGTTGCAGACAATAAGCTCGAGTTGCACCGTGGGGCTCGTGTTACTTTGGCACAACTCCTACTTATCCAGAATTAACTCCGACACATCCAATCTATCTGAAGATACCGGTAGAAAATATTAACGACCACTTTTAGTGAACTCACTAAAATGTAGTGTTATCTAGCGCAGACCACCCTTCGGTACTTTCATGAAAGAGGATGGACCCTATTACCGCTGTGTACAAAGTTCGGTCGGTAGGGGTCATAAAAAAACCAAATTTTAAGCCTTTGTTGGTGAGATAGCACACTTTTCTCTTCGTGTGCCATCTTAAGTATGTTATGCATGTACAGGCACGGAAATATGTATGTACATATGTATCCACCTATATATCATATATCGTACACTAACCCACTTGATTATTCACGCTTCGATCAGCGTTGCTAAGTTCTCGTTTCAGAAACCTAACATTACATATATGTATGTAGNGATTATTCACGCTTCGATCAGCGTTGCTAAGTTCTCGTTTCAGAAACCTAATATTACATATATGTATGTAGGTATGTATGTATGTGCGTGCTTATTGCATTTTCGCAATGGGTCAAAATGCCAATTTCTTGCTCGCTTATGTTAACTTCCAATACATTTTGTTGTTGTTGTTGTTTCATTAAATCATTTGTCGCTCGGTTACTTTCTTTAGCGTTCACACTTGGTAGTGCCTTGCACAAACACCACAACAACAATAGCAACACCATTCTCCGTTACTAAATATACAGTCCGCGTCAAAAATATGCCTACGCTGACGTTTTGACGATTTTATTTATTTATATTTTATAATTTCCGAATTTTTTTTTTTAATATAGTTCATTCAACAGCAAAAATAGAACTCGGTAAAATGCGAAATATACCAAGAAATTTTCATCGAAATTTTCACTTTTTCAATTTAGTATAATAAAGATTCAAGTCGGTGATTTTTCAGAATTTTGTCGAGGTTTTTGCGCATTTTCTTTCATATAACGCAACACTCTCAGCAAAAAAAAAAAATCCCAAAAATCAACGGTAATTTTAAGCGACTTGAAACGTGCACTTTATTATACTTTTAGCCCAATTCTGTATCGGTGACAAGCATATTTTTACTGAACAATGTTTTTCATATATTTTTCCGTATTAAAAACTATGACAAGAATTTGTCACTGATACAGAATAGAGCCGTTGAATTCAATGAGCTACAAAATTAAGAAATCGAATTGAAAAATTGAAAATTTCTTGTATTTAATTAAAAAAAATTGATTCTTGTGGTTTTAGGGTTGAATGAACTATATTTTAATACAAAAATAAGGAAAATTTGGTATGGAAAATATAAAGAAATAAAATCGTCAAAACCTAGTAGAAAAAAATTCGCCGTCTAGACTATTTTGTTTGTTTGTTTTTTTTGCCGAACCTAGGGTTTGCCATCCTTACATCCTTACATTTTTCGTCTCATCTTCGGCATTTACAATGGGATCTTAAGGTATTATATATCTCTGTTTTTGCCTCGAGAAGGCAATTTTTTATTCCAAAGTTTATTTACCTCCAGTACCCCGTTTCAGTTCTTACCCACCAGATCTCAGTTCGCACTGACGTACCACCCTAATGTCAGTTAATAGAATCTGACCAAAAATCTTTAAACTTTTGCTCAGAAAGCATTTTAGTTATTCCGGTAGAACTATTTTAAAAATATTTTTTAGTGCCGAATGAAGAGGTAACCNACGTACCACCCTAATGTCAGTTAATAGAATCTGACCAAAAATCTTTAAACGAAAGCATTTTAGTTATTCCGGTAGAACTATTTTAAAAATATTTTTTAGTGCCGAATGAAGAGGTAACTGAAAAATGTAAAATGGCGACCCCTAAGTTCGACCAACAAACAACTTTTTAAAAACTTGCTTGCAAAAATGCTTTAGACTCATCAGGTTTTTTTTTTTGTTTATGGTACTATCCAATGTAAATACATATATATTACCAAGCACGTTTATGCCATTTATGCAGCTGTATACATACATACATATGCCTTGCAGTGGTGACACATGTTGCGCATATAAAATATCGAAAATTATTGACAAGGGTTGTCGGTCTGTCCAATTCGCGCAAATAAAACAACTCTGTTATGAATAATATATGTATGTATGCATAAGTGTTAACCTGTTTATGTACTTTCGTTGATAAGTTTGCTTTAGTATGTGCATCGCGAAGATAAGTGAGGTTACGTAATGCCAAATTGAGGTTACATATTTACTGATTATTGTCTTGCACTACTCATTCACTCATCATTCATTTGTGCAACAGTAGCATAGTTTTTTTTTTGTTTGGTTGCTGTTGAAGAGCTTTCAATGCAATTAACTTTTAAATTTCCTTTGCCTTCCTTCTTTATTCGATTCCTGCGGAAAGTCATAAAGCGTGCGCTTTCTTTTCGGTTGTTCGCACACCTGTTTAAAGTATGCAAGGTAATTTTGAGAAGGTTTGAAGGGCATTTGGCTTAACGCTCGGCTTGGGAAGGCTAAATGTTAGTGCTAACAATGTTCTGTAAATATGTATGAATGAAATTGCCACCGAAGATGACACAAGGCCGCAATCGGGGGTATCTGCAAACCAAACTTGACAAGACATTACGGAAATTAGTTCCAAAAACATCATATTCTAACTCTGTCCGAAGAATCAAACAGTATGAAAAAGTTCAAGTTGCATGGAATATCCGACACCTAAAGATATTAGAAAGCAGACAGCTTAGAATTGTAAACCTTTTTCGAACTGGTTGCCACTTTTCATAGCGTCATGGTCGTACCTTTCTCTGTCAATTTATCAGCTTTGCAATTACCATTAATTATTCGGTTTTCAGACACCTATTTGAGTTGAAATCTCCTTCATGTAGTTTGCATTGTCCGTGTGTTAGTCGTAAAGCTTTCAAGCATACCTCAGAGGAAATGAAGACATGTTTTCTGTCTTAGTGAGGCTCTGTGCTATCTCACGGATGACCAACATTCCACTTGATATACATAGGGATTCGAAAATACGTCTCTAGCCCAAGCCCAGGAGAGATAACTCCTCCTCAGACTCTCCCTCCAAGTATAAAATTGAATGACGTAAGTATACTACTTATGGAAATTGATTGGGGGTTTACAATGTGCGCTTACAAAGTTGGGCATTAACAAATAGTTGTGCCATTACGTTAAAAAAAGTAATTTCTACATGGCATTTTATTAAATGGCATAAATTTTTTGTAATTTCAATGCCTAGTGGAAATTCGGCATTAATTATAACCCCTAAGGGCGGAGAGAGGACTCCCACTGTGACTATTCCCTGCATCACCATACTCCCTTGTTCCGAAATCACCACCCTGTGGATGAGCAGTTGACGAATTTTTTCAACTAGAGACTTGTCTCTCCCGAGAGCTGAGGTCACCGATGCAACTCAAATATTTTAGTTTAATTTGACTGCAAATAAAAATTTCTCGCTTATACCAAAACTTTCTTAGCCACATGGATTTCTTGAAAGTGTGTTCGAATAATAAAAAACATTTTTTTTCCTTTCGCCTTTCTTATTTTCGCCTCACTTTGCTCTCTCTAAAATCTCGTGCTCAAAATCGCAGCCACTCTGCCATGCTCTTATCATCATTATCTCTTTCTCTTTACCAAATTTTATTCCTCTCTTCCATTCTATGCCTCTACCTCACACATTTATTGTTTATTTGTTTCATTATTAAATTCCACCAACATTTTCACTGTCGCTTTTTATTTTTTTATCATTAAA
>NW_016158508.1:119360-128242 GCF_001687245.7 Rhagoletis zephyria | reverse complement strand
TTTTCCACAGTGTTAATGGGTCTACAACATTGGTGTTCGAGTTAAAATAATCAATTTGATTACCATAGTTTATGTGCGCATAAAATAATATAAATTTAATATTTGTCAAAATGTTTTTTAGCCATTTCGCTTTTTAACAATCTTCAGCAAAATAATTGTATATAAAGCAATAGAAATCTAAATACTATATAAAATTCTAAAAATACACTACAGAACATTTTCAACTCCTCAACTTTCATTTGCACTAGCCTATATGTAGGTAGGTAGACGTAAAACAATGCAAAACATAGTTAGTATATAATAGCACGTAACTAAATAATATTTAGTATACATAATTGTACATATTTAATATTTATTTGCATTTTTATAATTTAATTTAATTAAAAATATGTATGTTTATTTTAAAATTGAAATGCATTTGAGGTATATTGATTTTTGTTTGTAGTTGCTGCAACATAAAGTTTGCTTTGTTTCACTTAAAAATAAAATGTTTTAAAAGTAATAAGCTTAACATATGTATGTGTAAATGTCATAGCTAAAAGTAGTTAAGCGGAAAGTCGAGCGCTTTACTAAATGCAATACACACAAAAAAAAAACAAAAAACAACAAAATCTTGATGTTGATAGCAGAAAGGACAAAAGTTTGAAATCGTCTAGTTATGCTAGTAAGTAAATGTATAATTGTATACTGGAAANGTTTAACTCGTCGTATAGTAGTTGGTGTATCTTCTTTCGCATCTTCGAATCTGCTATATATGCAATTGCAACCTTCCGCTACTAAAAAGCTAATCGTTACGTAAGGAACAGGTGTTTTGTGGTTGCTGTTATACATATAATATTAAGGTTACGCTTTTAACCCTAGTGCGCTGGCGTTATTAACATTTTGCATTCTGAGGCAAAAAAGGGCGGGTTTAAGACGCTGAGATAAGAGTCGCCTAAATATACATAATATTTGATAGCTATAATCAAAGAATGTAACTATAACCAAATTATGTGTTGAGACTGACATATTTAGTAGAACGTAACTTAACACTTTTCTCAGTGTAAATTATCCATGCGTGGTTTTCTAAAACTGTAAAACTTTCATAAATACTACTTTTTTGCCTAGTTTATGAGCTTACTATTAATTGCAAGAACCACTTTTTAAATAATGAGCAAGCCCTCGCTCTTCTCGAAAGGGTGCGACTATACCAGGGTTAAAAATTAGGTTTGTTATGCATTAGATTTTTATGTGTGCTTTTTTATCCTTTATCTGTCATTTTTTTCGTTACCATTTACAACCTGGTTCACACCGAGCGCTTATTTTTTTTTTTGTTTACACTAACAAATAAGTGTACAAAATTTTAAATGTCGTGTATGTATATGTACTCGTATGTATCTTGCATGATACCCACTATTATTTTTAGATCAAGTTATGTACTTGTATGACAAGTGCAAAAAAACCACTTTCTGCATTTTGATTATATGTCCAAAGTTGTAATCTTTAAAGCTTAGCAAATATTAAAAAAAAAATATTAAAAATCTACATCTAAAAAAACTTTTAGTTTATTGAGCTTAGTTGAAATTTTTGTTGCTATTGCTATTGCAATTCTGCGAAATCGCGTACAATTTTGTTTCAAGTACATTTATCAGAAACCATAAGTTTACACACTGAAACGCTTTCTTTTATCCCTTATTTTATAGCTACACGAAAATGCTGGTAGTATTTTCACATTTAAATATTTGAAAACCGTTTAATTGGATAAAAATTACATCTATATAATTTAGTACATATTTTTGATATATAAAATTCGTCATATCTACACGCTTCTCATTTCAAGCGTTACTTTTGTCAAAACGATTTTCTCATTTTCTTGTATTTTTTTTTCTTATTATGTATTGTTTTTATTATTATTTTTCCATATCTACTAAAAAGTTAATTTGAGTTGATTTATTTTGCAAATATTTATTAATTTTCGGTGCAAACCACTGATTTTAGTTTTACACAATCAGCTGCTCAGCGGTGCAGTAGAAACATAGAAGCACCAAAATGTTTTGCGGTTGGTAAATATTACCGTATTTAACATTTAAATTACATAATGTAAATGTCACATTTTCCAATTGATTATTTATCTCGTTTTCATCTGTCGCCGCCGGGTTATGGCTCATCTCTTTAGAGCAAATATAAATTCGCAATCAATTTGATAATTTCCTAGATGCGCTCTGAATATATACACTCTCTTAAACATGTTGAACGCCTGCGCTCAGAGCTAGCAACCCCGCGACTGCGAGGAAGAACTATTTAAAATTGTTATTATTTATTTTATTTTGAAAAAAAAATTGTTTTATTTTTATATCGTGGTTTTTGAAGTTGTTTCAGGCTTTTAGCGTTTTTTGAAACTAGCACCTACGCGCACATTAGGGTGTTCCATAATATAAGAGGGATTTTTTTGTTTGAATAGACAGAGCACCCCAGAGATAATATGTATGTGATCATCTGCTATGCCACTCTGGACTCTCTCTCTTCGGCTTGTGACAGCAGAAAGATGAGGGTTCAATGATTGAACTTGGCTACACAAGTTTTGTAGCAGACCATTTTCGAGCGCAATAATCCGCTTTACCATGTCTCGAAACACCACTCTGTTGTGAAACCCTTTAAAGTATTTGAATATAAAAAACATTACAGTAAACTGGGAGTCTGTAAGTTAGATGCCGATGCCATTCCTATGGCAATTTTTGTTATTATCTCGTCATTACTTGAAATGGTCTTATGTGGCGAACTTTCAAGCCGTGTCCAAGGTCGATCTCTGTAATCTCAAAGTCTGTAAGTCAAAGACTCTCTGCTTAACTACAACTCGACATTTGGCTATCAATTCAGAGAAAAATATATTCAATTTCAATCCTAGAGATGGAAACATTCGAAATGATGAAAATATAGATCCACAACGATTTAAATAGCTTTATACGTATTTAGTAAGCTAGGTTTATTTATGTATATATATAATTTAGGAATTGATACTCTAGGAATGGCGTAATAAATTTATGGTAGTTATTTGGTTTCTGCTTCCAGAGGTTAATCATATATCTATCTATTTATGTATGTATGTATGCCCGAATTGGATAAAAAATGGCACGTAACGAAAATGAAATCAGTAGATACTTTCAATAGATCCTTTGATCCACGTATCTTATATGTATCCTAATAAGTACAAAGGATTTAAAAATGCAGTTTCCACATACTTGAATTTACCAAACCATAATTTTCTGGCTTAACAAAAGATTTTGTATGCCACTTACATTTTCTAGAGAAAAAATTATATTCAAGTTGTTAATTTTGATATTCAAGTTGATAATTTTGATATTTTCGACGCGACGACAATTTATTAAGTTGTTTTTATTTAGCTATTAGCTTTGTTTTAGTTATTTTATTGTACACCAATTTTTTTAGTGAGCCAATTTTTGAGCGATTGCTGCTTCGCTAAATATTTAGACGTGTTTTAAGGACCTTTATAGTGTTTTTAAAATCTTTTGTTATATATTTACAATGTTTTTTTTTTTTGTAGTAAAAACTAATCTATTAATGTATGTATACTTTTCCAAATAAATTTTTTTTTAAATAATTCGCCAATAATTTTAGATTACAAAATTTGAAATTGAAACGTTGTCCAATATTTATGATTCGTTATCCAATTACTTTGGTTGTGACCCCATCGTTTATTATATTTTCACATAATTTTTATTTCAAAAGCGCTCATTAGGGTAGTCCAAACATTCATTAAGAAAGCTAATTTTTGGAATTTTCTTGCTTTCTCCCCATTATTTTTTTATATCTATATTTATTTATGTTGCAAATTAAGTAAGCTTCAAAATTTTACCAAAGAAACATTTCTGAAGAAATATTTTTATTATTTAAAAAAAATATTTATTTTTAACGGGTTTATAGCGATTCTACAAGAAATTTATTTTCCTATATGATTTCAAAATTTAAAAAATACGGGTCGCTTTATATTCGATATTCTTCAGTTCTGGAGGGTGGCTGAAAAAAAATAAAACAACTTTTTTTGGATCACCCTAATTTACACATCAGTATCAGTGTAAACTTTTATAATAAAAAAAAAGTAGTGCCAGTAAATTTATAATTTTTCTCTTTGATATTTGCATGTGTGCAAAAACATACATACGTACGCATTTATGCTTTTGGTTTTGGGATTTTTCGACATTTAAAGTCTGGCATTTTCAGTAATTTTACGAAATTATGCAAATGCAATTTATTGTTTTGTTTTTTCTATTGCTTATTTTAATTTTTGTATATCATTTTTTATACATATATACTCGTATGAATAGATATAGTCTTATATGTACATACAGATATTTAATAGGACGTAGTTGCTATCGATAGACAATCGATTAACGAAATAGTACCAGGCTAATAGTAATTATGTAATTATGTAGTTATAAAATATAATTTATATATACATAAGTAGTAAGTATTTATACAGTAAGTGTGTATGTATGTATATTAGTAAACATACATACATACATACATACATTATTAAATAATTAACGATAGTAGCATGCAATTACATATGAAATGTGTGCAAATCAATATATGAATGGCAACTGGGCTTGCTAGTACATACATACATGCATTTATTTATGTATACATAAGTATTTTGTTAGTTTTGCATTTTGGTGGAACAATTAGCGCTTATTTTGCTTTTCGGTGGTGGCTGCTGGTTGACTTGCTTTGCTGTTGGCTGCTGTCATTTCGTCGTTCTCAGTGCGTCACCCAACAACTCCTGTTGTATTTAGCTAATCAACATCTTTTATTGTTTCTTATTTTATCAACATTTTGCTTTTTGACAGTCTGTTTGTGTTTAGCTGCGGACACAATTTCTTTCATTTTTTATTTGGCGTTTGCGTGTATGCGTATCTATATGTATTTCTTACTGCCTCTTCTGCTATTATTTTCCCTAATTATATAATAGCGTTCAGCTAGTTTTTTGTGCTTTATCATTATTTTATTATTTATTTCATTATGCTGCTCTTCGGTAGCCGCTTAGGAATATTCTCTAAAATTATTATTAGTATTTTTTGCTTTTTTTTAATTCCATACAATCAATGAGTTTATCTGTGTATTTAGCTCCCTCCAGTAGTGTACATTACAGCCTCTCTTCGCGCCGCCGCCGCCGCCGCCCCTGTCGCTGCAGCCTCTTTTTCGGCCTCTACCGCTGCCCCGGCCACTGCTGAGCTTGCTTACAAAGTTGGACTCAATTTGAGCAATCTTTCTGGATGTTTCACCCGCAAGTGTGAGCGCAGCGTATCGATGCGACTATAGGTGGCCGGACAGTAGGGACAAAGTGAACGTTGCGCGGTGTGTGAGTGAAAGTGATGCCATCGATTGGTGACCTCCTTGCCACAGGAACGGCAACGCCACATTGTGCCCGGCTCGCGTGATTGTGTGAACATATTATGATAGGACATTTGATGATGGGAATTGTGTACAATGGCGCTATTACCACCTGGCCCATTACCTAGAACGCTTTGATTCGCCGTTTGATTGTAGAGGTGCGAGGCTGGACCGCCATTAGTGCCGCCGTTGCCACTGCTTGCACGTATATAGTCCAATGGATGATATTCGTTTTTTAACGCTGCACTCAAATGCATGGTGAAAGCGTGTGGCGGTGGTGGTGGTGGTGGCGGTGGTGAACCGGATGATGCGGTCGAAAGCGGTGTGGCGGATAGATGATGTCGTCCCATTTGCCCTGTAACCAACGAAAAAGAACACACACCACGCCATGGAGGGCGATAATCAGCCCGAGAGAAACAAATAGAGAGTAAACAGAGAGAAAAAAAGTACATAGTGTGTATGTATGTATGTATGTGTAATATGTTTGAAGCATTTATTCTATGCAAGAATGTGTGTGCGTGTGGGTGTTAGGAAGTTTCCGTAAGAAGGTAATTTAACGAATTTTCTTTAACTAATGCTTTTCTTATAAATACTAATTATTCGACACGTATGCTAACAAATGTTGTTGTTGTAGTTGTATGTGCAGTTTGGTGAGAAGAAATGCAATAAAGAGGGCAAAAGCGCCTAACTTTACGCATCCACAAAGTGGATCAAAGCTTAAATTATTTTATATATGCATCTATACATATGTATGCGTTAAGAAATATATGTAGATATGTATCTGAAGTAAGTATATATGTATGTACCTTTGTATGTATATGAATGATTTTGTATTAAATGCTTCTGCATATTGCACAATAAATTATGAAGCGTAAAATACTTAATGTTCCAAATGCAGAATAAATGCAAAATTCATAAAAAACATAAATACCGGTTGGGTACACTAGGGCGGTGCGATTATAATGTATGATGTATGATGTACATACATATGTACTTACATATATGCAGCATAAATTTTGTCTTAATACTACACAAAGTGTAAATGCTTTAGTGACAATACGAGCATCTGGGCAGAAGCCGAAATGAAAATTATATTTTGAAATAGTACATACTAAGGCATATGAAACTGCATATTTTACTGTTGCATTGATCCATTTTTTGCATGGCCCAATAATCAGCGTTTCTGCTCCTGATTTAAGCGACCCCTCCTAAAGATGGGGTTCAAACGCTTATTTTTATGAAACACGGTTTCCCATGAAATTTTTTTTTGGCAATTTAGAATTTTTGTGAATAAAATAATAAACAGTATTGACACTTTCCAGGCCAAATAATAATAAAAAAATATATAATAAATGGGCTGATCTATTGAACTACCTGTTCAACATGTCCTGGTATATGAGCAAATCTCACAAGTGTTTTTGTTTGTCACTCACAAAAAACGCTTGAGGATTCTTGTTGCCTTTATTTCAATCAATTTGAACAGTTTTAGCCTTAAAACGTTTATTTACGCGAAAAATATCGAAATTACTAGTTTTTTCATTGTCACTCAAAAAAATTATAATAACTTTGGGAAGTTTTCAATTACAATGTTCATATTAGAGGCAATGCAAGTTGGCATCAAATACAGTATACCTGTGAAGTTTCAAGAGTGTGCCACCAATTAAAAAAAATGGCAGCATACAGAATATATGTGGCAGCCATTTTGTAATTTTTTGTAATTTAATGATTTTTCCAATTTAAAAGTAAAAGACTCTTCTTCGTTGCCAAACGAACCAATCTAGAGTAATAAAACTAGTGTGCCACCAAATAAAAAAAATTTAATTGGTTTTAAGATGACAATGATTTGCAGAAACAAAACTTCCAATATTTTGCACACCCGAAATTCATTCGGAAATTGTTATAAAAATGTAGAAATTAATATAAATATTCGTGAAGGACTCTGTAGAAAAATATTCCACGTCAATATTTAATTACTTTTAAATAATATGACATTAAGGCGAGACAGCGTGTGAGTAAAAGTGTTAGCTGACTGTGTATGGAGCTACAGGGCGTATACGTTACATACAAAACTACAGGTATTTGAGCACGAGTTGTTATTTAGACTTTTTTTGGTACCTATATCTCTTTTAAGTTTCCATTTAAATGCTATTTCGCGATGGAACCCTGTTCTTTATGGTGGCATAACCATTTTCGACCAAAAACACGTTTTTGTTGAAAAATATAACAACTAGTGAGATTTGTTCATATACGCATGTATGTAAGTATATTATTGATTGCTAAAATTTTAACCAATTTTTAGCAACATACGTATATAACAGACTGATATATTAGATATGGAATGACAACGATGATTGACTGGGTTGGTACTCATACAAACAAAAAAATATTTAAATTCTCCCGGCTGTGAAAACTTACTTTGCGAGGATTTGGGTTCTACAAATTTTAGCCAAAGGTCGCTGGAAATAAGTTTATTCTACTCCTTTGTACACATCTNATAGTATGAAACTATTCCATTTCCATATACTTTGAAATTGAGTCATAAATAAAAAAACATTTTGAAGTTATAAGAAATTTCGATGTGACTGTTTTTCCTCTCCAGGAGGGGTATTTTCAAATAGTCTTTTTTCGAACGAATCGAATGTATGTACATATGTATTACACAAATTGACCCGCTTTAATGCACACATACAAGTATTTTAATTTATTAAGTATTCAAATAGTTTGACTTCAAAGTCAAACAAATGTTTAAGTGATACAGCATGTATACAGTATACAACAACAAGAAGTAGCATATGTGCTATTTCAGATGAGTGTGTTTTTGTGGTGTATGTATGTATTTGTGTATGTGTGTATATGTATTTGTGTATGAGTATATGCAGACAGTGATAGTGATGATAAGAATGTGAAATGGCAAACTTAATACTATAAGGAAGTAAAAGAAAATTTGTTTGAGAAAAATCACAAGGAGTACTGCAACACGTTGAACAATAATTGAAGAATAAAATAAACAAAAAAGATAAATACAAAAAATGCATGTACTTAAGCGATTCATTTAAAATACTAAGCTGAAAAACCTAAGAAAGCGTCAATAAATACATATTTCTTGAATACGATGTGATTGGGTAGGGATGTGGATAATTGTTTTCGTAAATTTACTCAAATGGATCTCGAGCCGAAAGCGTATGTATTTGTTGTTTTGGTATGCGAATTGAATTCAAAAAGTTTACCTAAATTTCAAAATCGAAAACTTAAATAGTACCGTATGCCTCTGCTTTCGATGAGAGCTCAATTCTATTAATTTTTTGTATCACTTTTTTTATTTTTTTGTACCACTTTCAAATCAACGTAATAGCCCATTTCCACCAAGAGTTTGGAAAGAGTTAAAAGAATTTCACTATGGGATGATCGGAAAGGTGTATTTTTTACTGCTTGTTTTTTTTTACTGTCGTTTGCTTCTGCTTAATATAAGCAATAACCCCCTCGAGTTGTAATAT
>NW_016158508.1:117780-119260 GCF_001687245.7 Rhagoletis zephyria | reverse complement strand
CACCATCAATGTTGTCCGATTGATCCAGTGTTAGTTGTTTGCCATCATTCTGATCCTCTCGACCATCTGGCTGCAGGCCATGTGTGGATAGTAATTGAGACATCTCTTCGGGGTGTAGCTTCAAAGCACCAGGCTGTGCGGCGGACAGAATTGGTTTAATAAATTTCATCAACAATTGTACTGAGAAAGTATACTAATATTGGCTCGATTTTATTATGAAACTTAATTCTGATTATCTTTGGTTGCAGTTTTTACTTTAGTTATTTGTTTGTGTTTTTTTAATATGTTTAAAATACCTTTACTACAAAATATGCTATCAGAATCTTTGGAGAATCTAAAATTGCAAGTAATCAAACCAAAGTCAACCGATCTGTGCTTAATTTTTTGCTCACGTAATGCTGAAACTTGGGCCACTGCATCTATCAGTTGAACAAGCTGCAAAGCGGACTCTCCTTAACTTTGCGAGAGAGGCCTTTGGCAAAGGTAAGGTTTTGTGATCCCGGAATTAGGACAGGCTGGGCTCCCTGCGCTCTTTAGTTCTGGCTCTAAAGGAACAACATGCATAAGTACTAGTTTTCGGAAAAAAAACTATAAGGTTGAAACACACAGACAGGCGACCTAGAGCACTTCTATCATGGAGAGGCACGTCCAGGCGAGTACACTAAGGTGGTATCCATATGGCGCTAAAACACCTGAGGGGATAGGAGCAGGTGTTTGTGGCCCTAGACTGAAGCTTTCGGTGCCCCTATGTCATCAGTCTGTGTGCTGAGATTGACCTCGAACGAAGTATCGAAGCGAGAGGATGCTAATTTTAAGCCGGGCAGCACTCAAGGATCAAGGATTATGATCCTGGTTTAGTGACCTATGTCGCTTCTGTGACGCTATCAAAGATACTCCATTGCCCCTCCTTCTGAAGTGTTGAAGGGAGATGAGCATAGGGCACTTATGGCTAAGAGAGGACCACATCCGCTCTCTACCCCCGGGATATATTCTGAAATTTCTAGAGTCAGTGAGGTACTGCGATAAGCTGAGGACACAATAGACCTAGACTGAATACCTATTACTTACGACCTGTAATACAATTGCACGTGACTCTCAGCTTCGGTTGGAGCGGAGAACTTGAAACTCCGGCCTGGATACATCATCTGTTACCGATGGCTCTAAAACGGAACTCGGAGTTGGGGCAGGTGTTTTCTNGATTAGCTAAAAAGTTAGGTTGGACTATCGTCGATCTCTGCAGAAGATGGCTATATAGAACAGCCTTCTCGTTCACAGGGATGTAGATGATAACTGTATGATGGACAAACTTACAAAATGGGCTCGGCCACGTAGAAACTTCTAGGAAAATAATGCATGGGTCAACCTCTTGCCGCTTGTAAGCTGGATACAAAAAACGACCAACCTGACCTCTAGGAAAACATGGCATAGGTAGGATCAACACCAATTAATATTTTGATTTCTTAAAAAGTGTATACTAATT
>NW_016158508.1:112149-117680 GCF_001687245.7 Rhagoletis zephyria | reverse complement strand
CACCACCACCACCACCACCACTCTGACCGGCTGCTGCTGCTGCATTACTTCCCACACTGCTTTCCTTGCTACGCGGTTGCAATTTATCCACCTCCAGCTGTTCACGCTCATAGCACAGACGATGCGATTTGCATTTATTGTGATGATTGACAATCTCCAGCCGAAAGTTGGAGTTGCCTTCCACAAAGGAGGTGCGTATATCCGGTATATCATTGGACCATTTCCGACAATATTTACAAAACATTGTATTCGCCACCTCATCGTATTGCAACCAATCGAATTGAAAGAGCCAATTTGAGCGGAAACGTCCACTTTTGCGCAAGCTGCCACCACTGGCGTTGCTATTGCCGCCAGCGTGCGCTCCGCCTCCAAGTGCGGCGGCACTAAATTGTTTGGTGGCTGTCGCATCGTACGCTTGGTATTTGCCAGCATTGGCGTCGGTGGGCGTAAGCGGTCGCTGAAAATTATCTGTGGCGGCAAGCAAATATTGTTGTTGTTGTTGCAACAAGCGCTGAATGGTCGCTGTCGCAGTAGCGGTGGTTTGAGCGAGCTCGAGATCGGCTGCAAGTCGTTGCGCCGGCTGTGCGGAGGTGAGTGACGACCCCTGCGTTTGCGCAGTGAACCAATTCTCTTCGCTTCGATGTTTTTGGCTATGTTGCTGCTGCTTTTCACGTTGCTGTTGTTGTTGTTGTTGCTGCAGACTCTTCAATTGCGCCTGCACGGCCTGTTGCAGCAACAGGTTTTGTTGTTGCTCGCGCTGACCTTGCTGCTGTAGGAACTCAAATTGTTGGCAGGCGTGCTGCAGTTGCTGTTGCGTCGGCGCTAAAGTAGCCGACATCGAAGACGACGCATGACGTTGGCGTTCAGGTGACTTGCTATACTTTGCCGCGCGCTTATCCTGCTGCAGTTGTGGAGAAGACGCGATTGTTGGTTTACAAGAGTATTTGTGAGAGGTTGTTATGTGGGTTGAGTGGCGCCAGTGATAAAGTCGCGTGCGTTATGGCCGAGCGATATTGGCGTCGAAGTAAGTTTCGAGAAAATTAAAGATAAAAGGAAATAAACAAAAAAAAATTGTAACGAAAAAATGAAAGCAACAATAACAACTTAAGAAAAGCGGTAGAAATGGGTTTATTGGAAAGTAGGAAGGATTTCGCATTTGCTTTTGTGCGTGTGTGTGTGTGTGTGTATTGCATTGCATTGCTGGGGTGCTGGGAGCGTTTCGTGGGTTGGCTGATGAAGGAAGGTGCAAACAATGAAGCACATACAAAAAGGACTTTGAAAGGAACATATTAGGCAAGAAGAACACGTTAGAGAGCTAGCGGAAAAGTGAGTGCAGCATTTACAAAAGCAATGTTGTTCAGATTTTTTCTTTTTCTCGGCCGATGCGCATTTTGCATTGCAAGTATCTAGAAGGGTTAGCGTGTATAATTTGACTACTTAAGTAAATAAATAATAAGTAAGTAGCATTTTCTAATTTTTTATTCCAATGAAACAGCAACGTAAATCCTTCATCCTTGCGATATGGGACATTTCCACATTTTCTTAAGTTGCGCTAAATACTGTTGCTTAACGCACAGCTTTTGCTGGCGTTATTTGAAGCATTTTCTTTGTGTTTTATAATTTTCAANCCTTCATCCTTGCGATATGGGACATTTCCACATTTTCTTAAGTTGCGCTATATACTGTTGCTTAATGCACAGCTTTTGCTGGCGTTATTTGAAGCATTTTCTTTGTGTTTTATAATTTTTGTTCAACAATTTGCTTTGTTAAATTAAAATTTTTTTCACATTAAAGTTAGTGAACCGTAGCGCTTAGTGTTTCTAAAATAAAGGAACATTTTGGTTTACTTATTCGAATATGTAGGTATGTGTACGTAAGTAAGTAATTAACGGAATTTGGAACCATCGTACCGGTCCAAAAGAAAAAACCTCAACAATTCATAGTGCTTACTAATATATATATATAAAAATTGGTCCTTAGCTATTTACTAACTACGCAACATACGCTAATCTAAAAAATGTTTATAAACATGTTGATAGAAAGGCTTAAAATTCAGATTTTAATCTGGATCCTTGCTCAAGTATGAAGCTCTGAGAACTATTACTTCAAATCTTTGCAGATAAAACTACATATCGCTGCTTGCTGGTTGGGGGTTTTCTCTCTAACAAAAATAAATTGTAACTAAATGGAGAATGGAGGAAAATTCGAATCCAGTATACTATTACCCTTATTTGGTTCCTTACTTTGGTCAAATAGTGAACGTTTTCTCAAAAACAAAGACCAGAAAGCTAAATTTTCTTATGAATTATTTACACAATAAATAGAGAAGAATGACCTGCCTTCACTTAACTAACCTTTTAGTTATGTCGTTCTTTTAGCAAAGTATGATCTTGCAAAAACTATACCAATCTTTCTATTTTTGTTCGTATTTGATGGTTACAAAAACTAAACTCATTGAAAAGGAAAATTTGTATGCTTCCTATTGATTCTTATGGCTTCTGAAGAATTCAGACGCTCTTGCCTTTTGAACTTAAGGGCAAGGTAGAAACTCCACACAAAGTTTTACAGAAGTTGTCTATTTCGGTGCTCAGGTCGACATACCGACATACCTACATATAAAACTTTATAAATTATATTGCCACGGTTGAATGGGACAGCGCGTATTTGTGTCCTCTCACATGTAATATATGTAGATCTGAGCGCCTTACAGCGACATCGTCGTCAATCCTAATAAGACAGAACATGTGATTTTCTCTAGGAAATCTAAGATCTCCAACGCAATTATGCAATTTCAAATTGCAACATTCTGTCAGTTAAGTTGATAGTTAAGGTATTTTAAAATTTATGCCGTTTTCCTCTGTTACATGGAATGACCCAATACAGAATACCACAAACATTCTAGACTCATATGGTCTTGTATTCTTATGATTTTTTACTAACTTTTGATCGAACGCAATCAGTTCAAAAGACTAATGCTTAAGCGGGTCCCTTCACATGTTTTAAAGAATAAGCTAGCAAAGCATCAACATGTTTATAAACATTGCCCTGGTGACCACAATAGACAGAGTCTATTAGACACAAAAGTGAGATAAAAAAAAAAAAAAAACAATTCATTACTTTTCTACGTATCTTTAAAACTTTACTTTAAACATAAATGCTAATGAATGTACATATGTATGATTTTTACTTAATTATGTATATGCACACATACATACATACATACATACGTAAGTACATATGTACACACATATTATTTCACTTACCGGCAAGTATTCAGTTGGCATAGGTACATGAGTCTCACGTTGTTGTTGCTGCAGCTGTTGCTGCTGTTGGTGTTGTTGCTGTTGTTGTGCTTCAATTAATTCTTGTTTAATACTAAGCGCTTGACTGAGACCAATACTACTGGAAATCGCACTAACACTACCGCTACCTACGCCACCCAGAACGCCACCGCTACCGCTCAATTGACTGGCGGAAAGGGGTGATTCGTGTCGATCGCCAACACCTGTGACAATAGCATCCTCCGATTCGGACGTGCTGCCGGTTTTTGGCACGGGACTCGATTTGAAATTGCTGCGTGAGGATGCCTAAAAAAAATGGAAGGTATGGGAATGTATTTTCAGAATGTGGTAAGGAAGCGATTAAAAGAAAGCAAATAATATGGATTAAAAAATATATATATATATGTAGAATATTTCAGATAGATTTTTGCAAGATTTCTGTGGTTCCCGCATTTTGGAGATTTCGTAATAGATATTTTAGAAATATCAGCACAACCCGGACTGTTAAGTAAACTGCTCCAAATTTAAGTTTAGGAGGGGTTTAATATATATTTTACTGGCCAAACCCGATTTTCAGACAAATTAGTGTTGCCAAGGCTAAACTTGTTTTAACTTCATGCGATATGATAAATCGGCATAGCCTGGACCACACTGGTCTGGACTACGTCCGATAGGAGAAACCAGTTAAGTCTATGCTGAACTGCGTAGCTGGAGTTGGACTCCCTATGGTTATTTTTTGAAGCGCATACTAGTTTCTCTTATCGGGCTTGTGTCAGACAATATTGGTCCAGGCTATACCAGTTTATACTATCGCACGTAGGTAGAACTATTTAGTTTTTTTTCACGTTTTTATTTCAGGTTAATTAATTTTTTGAGTTTATAGATGTCCATAACGACTATAACACTGTACGAAATTTTCAGTTTTTTTTGGGGTATTAATGAAACCAAGTTTTTCCGAAAGTCGGATTGCTTATAGAAATAAATAATTGGTATAATATAAATAGAGGGGACTCGAACACATGACCAACAGATCTGCGGCTGCTAATAAGTGCTTTGAGAATCGCTTGGCTGCCGGAATGATTTAACGCGCAGAATTGATTTTAAGACCTAGCTGTAGAAGTTACAAGGAAAATTGCTCTTGGTCGCAATATCTCTATTAAAGTAAATTAAAAAAATAATATGTACTATAATCAATATCGACAACTAAAAAAAAAAAAACGGAAAGCGTTTTGGCCAGAAACCATGGTCTTAAAAAAATTGCTAATATGAAATATATATTATTTACGGTCACCACAACTACGAGTTAAGTTCTGGTCGGATCCCAAATCCAGCGCCAATGGCTGGGAAAAAAATCGCAGCGGTACCATATACAGCAAAAGCAAGATGCTGCTGGCGTATGCGGATTAAAATATCATCCGCATCGAACTTTTTTAAGCACTTAAAATAAATTTTTTATGCATATTACGACGGCCCTGCTCATTGCGTCATAAGTTATAACATTTTACTATATTTTGTATATTTTTTTTTAAATAATATGTATAGCTTTTCAGCCTAGGAATGCGATAAGATAAATTAGTTTTTAACTTTACATGATAACACTTTGAAAAAAAATTTAGCATTATTTACTATCGATAAGAAAGTAACTGTGTCGCTTCTATGCCGAAATTTGTTTGTCATAAGCAATTCTTCGATACTAGTCATTGAGGAGACCAATAATACTATAGTTATGCGTTCTTAAATGTGATTCATGAATTGTAAAGAAATTTAAGTTTTAATATTGTAACAGTATGTACTCGTGCGAGATTTGTTTGCTGAAAATACATTTCTTTCATATATGGAGTACGAGTATCTTTGGAAATTGAATTACCGATTTATATTACATTAAGGAAACTTTTTAAATTTCGATTTCAAAAAAGCGAGATGAAAACATTTTCGGAATTTACTTTCCACTTTCTACTCGAATTAATCAAATAAGTGAAATTAATTTTTAAAATACTTATTGTTCACACACATATGTACATATGTACATATGTACATATTATACTAACATTGGCTAGACAGCGAATTCCAAGCACTTAATATTATTATCTACATATGCCATAAACATTAACAAATACTTGAAACGAACTAACTTTTGTAAATCAGCGGCAAAATATGCATAAAACTAAACCATTCAATGAGAGAGAGTACTGCACTTTCACTTTTCTACGGAAAAGGTAAATTTTCTGTTTAATTAAGAAAAAAAAAAAA
>NW_016158508.1:93984-105136 GCF_001687245.7 Rhagoletis zephyria | reverse complement strand
TGGTCCGAGCAACATTTAACAAAAAAGCGGCAACGACACACCTCCGGGTACCTTTCTGTCATGAAGAAGCTTCTCATTGAAAACCATTTGCCATTCGGAGACGGCGTAAGTCTGTAGGTCTCTCTTCTTTCTGTGAAAACATCAAGGCGCACTCCACAAATCTGAGGAGAGGCTCGGCCAAGCACTAAGCGCCAAATATTTATTTGTTTACTAATTGGCCAAATAAGTGAGTTTCGGCTTACTTTTGCAAAGGCCAGGTATTCGCAAAGAACGTGTTTAACAGTTTCTGTTTGAGCCAGGATCTTTGCAGCACGGGAGAACCTGTTGACAGATATGCTGACGCTTTCGGCATGCACATCCACCGAAAAGTGTTCTCTGCAAAAAGCTGTGAGGTTGTAGATGGCGTCCTTGCTCACTCTCTCCAAATTCCTGGATTCAAAAGGGCCTTATGGATTATAGATCTGTCTAGTAAACCTATACGTTCCCATACTACGCCAATTCTGCTTAGCTTTGGAATTGTAAATTTCGTTAATTTTGGTTTTCAATTTCCTAAGCGCGGCGCCCATGTCCACCAGGGTGAGATACATTTTGTGCAGAGCCAGACCTCGCTAGTTCCGTCGCGGTTTCATTCCCATATATGTATATCCTTATGCTCTAGAATCCATATTAGGATATTGTAGAATTCATCAGGTCAATCAGTTACTTTGAACTACAGTCCTTCACAAGCTGCCATCTAACCAACGAAGGGGAGTGAGGAGAACGCCCGAATTGCCACCTGACTATCTGAGAAAATGTTCACCTGCTATTTTGCGGGTGCTTGAGGTTTCACGCATATAAATAACCGCCTCCTTGATCGCAAACGTTTCCGCCTATGTGGTCCAGTAGGCAAAAGGGTAGCTTCAGATTGGGTTGCTAAATTAAACTTCCTGCACCTACTCCGCATCGAATTTTTGATTCCTTTGATTCCGAACCTAGTCAGTGTAGCTTGGGAATTTTGTGAGGAGTTTGTGGTTGGCCTAGGTTCTTAGTATGATGTAGTCATTGGGCATAGCTTATATTTAATTCGGATGGGACTATACTCAGAATGAAACTGTACCCGAATGGCCTATATTTCTAATAATCTGATTGCGCTGTTAGCAGCTAAATTGTCAGTAAAAAAAATCTGTAGGTAGGAAATCAATCAGACTGTTATAACTTCCGCTAGACGGTATTCTAGCCAACTTCGATTAGTTTTTCTCAATGTAAATTTACAGCCTTATTACGTTTCTTGAACGATAGGCCACACGAACGATTCGTTTGCAGACGAATGCTTTACGGCGATTAGGTTGCAATCGTCTCGGTTACTTTTAAACCGGCTAGCCGGACTAATTTTTTAAGCATTCCTCTGCAGACGAATCGTTCGTGTGGCCTATCATTCGAGATAGATAATAAGGCTGTTAAGTCCTTAATTAAGAATTACGAAGCTAGGTAAACTCTGAAACCTGACCTAATTGAAGCACCTTTGGGTCATGGAAACTCCGTTAAAATTTTTAATAATCACACTCGATGCATTGTCATCGATATATGTATGTATTTATCACATCTGTTGCCACTCACCTGAGAATCCTGAGTGTAGTGCCTATCCTGTACATTTGCGTTATGTGTCGAGGTCAACGAATTATCACAGTTGGATGAGTTCTTACGTCTTCGCTTATTACTACCTATATGCTCCACCGGCGTGGTGGACATCTCTCTATCACGATCTCTGTTATCCTTGTTACTATAGTCTAGCTGCATGAGTTCATCACGACTGTCGGCACGATCACGACCAATACTGCCGCCACCACTGCTACCTCCATTGCCTGCACCACCGCCACTGCGCTCACTGTTCGCATCACTGTTGCGACTGTTTAACACTCCGCCGCCACTGCCGACACCACCGCCACCACCACTACCACTACCAGTGCAGCCTGTATGCGTCGAGCCACCTAGCGCATCAGCGCTAGCGCTACGTGTTGCTGCAGCCGCCACAGCAGCTGCCATTGCGGCCGCTGTGATCGGTGAACGTTCACCTAAACCCAAAGCTGCTGCGGCGGATTGTAAACTGGCACTTACACTACCCACACTGGCGGCAGTGGCAACTGCGGCCGCATTACGTTCACTCAGACTACTGCTGCTACGATGTGAATGCATATCGTCGCGCAGATCGCGCTCGCTGGCGCGGCCACGTAGCTGTTGATCACGCTCACGTGTTTCACATTCGCTGATGCCGCCGATACCGCTGCTGCTATAGGGTGTGCGGCCAGTGGGCGAGGGTGTGGGTGAGTCGCGATGCTCCGTACGATAGTTGAGGTTGTTGTTGTCTGTGAGACCACGCACCTGCGCAGCGAGATGAAGAATGAGGAGCACGTGTAAGTGAAATGTGTACAAAATTTGAAAAATATCGAGCTTACCTGTAGACTCTCGGCTGTTTTGAGGAACATCGGCAGCGAACTTTGTCCGACATTGACTTCGCCTTTGTACATGAAGTCGAGCAGTGAGCGCATTTCTGAGTATCTGACATCTTTCAAGTAGATGATAGGATGTGGATGGCGGTTTTGTAGGAAAATTGTTTCGAAATATGGGCTGCATGCTGATAGAATATTCTGATGCGCCTATATGGGTATGCAATGGGTTAAATTGTGTGTATGTAGTTGTACAATTGTATTAAGATTCTATTACCTTGACTGTCTCACCGTCGCATGCCAGCGTTACATCGCAGAGTGCCTCTCGCTGCAGCAACGAGGTTAGCACACCAGTTAAGTTTGTCGGATGATTGTTCCAGCGTAGACAGAATTGCTGGTCCATAGCTCCTTGGTCAGTGTTGTATCTGTGAAAATTGGAAAAAAAAAATTATTCGATTTTGAATTCGATTAAAACACGAGAATACAAAACGAGTAGTTCATTTTTAAACTTGAATAATCCATAATGAATTAAATTTACTCATACGCCACGTTCAATCACGAATCATTCAAAATAAAAACNGTCCATAGCTCCTTGGTCAGTGTTGTATCTGTGAAAATTGGAAAAAAAAATTATTCGATTTGGAATTCGATTAAAACACGAGAATACAAAACGAGTAGTTCATTTTTAAACTTGAATAATCCATAATGAATTAAAATTACTCATACGCCACGTTCAATCACGAATCATTCAAAATAAAAAACTATTAAAACCCGTAAGCTCTTTTCGCTTTCAGAGCCCAAACGTGGTTATGACTTCATATAAATAACAGGAAATTCCTTAATCCATCTCAAACTTTGTCCAGGAAACTAAATTTATTTGCTAATAAATCGAACCATGTTGGCTAAGAAAATGATTATAATTAGCTACTCTGTTGGCTCGAAACTCTCTTTAATGAGGAGAGCAAAGCAGAGCCAAAGATATCTTGAGATTTTCAGAGAGGTTAATGATATTGGACGACCGTGAAGTGACTGAAACTTTGGGGATCTCAAATGCGTGCGTTAGATACGACAATTGCTCCCGCTAGACCTAAAGCGCGACCATGTGAGCACATATTTAAGATGCGCCGAGGTCGAAAAATTAAATCAACACAATATACCAGGGACCAAGGGACAGTGGACTTTTCCGGGGGAACGTGCGCCAAGTTCATGTCGACTGTTGTTTTGAGGTGCAGACTTTGCTATTTACAACGATTGCTTTTTTGAAAGGATAAAACTATCAATTGAAGATATTGTTTTGAGCTGTTGGATAGTTTCGACGTTGATTTGAAGCAATGCCGATTGCAATTGGCGAAGAAAATTATTCTTCCACCAAGACAATGCTTAGGGGAGCAGTCGCAATGGAAAATTGCAGAGTCAGGTGAGGGTTATGTTAGTAGCGCGTGTGTGGAATATTCTATACTTTCACTGGGAGACAGAATTGCCCATTGTGAGTGCCCGTTTTTAGTGAGTCACAAGAGGAGACACATACCTATAATCGAAAGAGTAGTCATTATTCTACTGAACCAATTACTATCTCTGATGAAGCCGAGGAGATCCAACAGTTCCACCTCTGCGTGAACCCAAGAGCTTGAGTCACTTCGTATGTAGACCTGGACATAGCCACAGATAGTGAGTGGCCAATTGTCTCTTCCCCATCCTCATCATGATGGCCTCTGCAGAGAGTAATTGCTGGTATTCGCCACTGCTGAAGCATTGGTACTATAGCACAGTGACCTGTGATGACGCCGGTAAGGACTCTTACTGCAGATTTCTTGAGTTTCAGTACGCCCCCTGTCTTTTTCCTACTAAGACGCGGCCATAACAATCTTGCGGTCTCACAGTCTTCCCGTTTGTTCCACAAGTCATTCGTCGCGGCCGCGGTGTACTCCGTAATTTTCCTAACGTGGTCACTAAACGGTGGTAGTACGGAGCTATCCGCTTCATCTATTTACATCTCTGAGTCGCATCTAGCCCTCTCATCAGCCGATTCATTCCCATCAATTTTGCTAGGTCCGGGAATCCAGCATAGAGTGACGTTGATACGGCTGCGACATTTCCATACAATTCCCGATTGCACTTCTTTAGATCCGAACAAGAGAGTTCATCACTGAAACATTTTGAGAACCTTGGAAAAACATATCATTTGAAGGGAATCAAAAAATGCTAAAATGCTGAACCAAATGCAAGAATCAAATAGTATCCCGTGTTGAAGAATAATCGGGCTTCAGCTGTGGCACTAATCTCGGACTGAAAATTGTTACAGCAATCCGGTAGCAAGAAAAGCTCGACGTCCAAAAGCTGCAGTCATAACAGACGCATTCGCCACACTTTCACACCTGCTCTCAGACTGCTTTAAATGTTGGCCGACAGGAAAAACGCTCAAAAATTTTACTAGAGAGTTTGGCGACTTACGGAAAGTTTCAAGATCAGTGCGATCTCCTGTTAGAACAACAATGGCGCCTTGGTGATCGATGTACAGAACGTACTTAAATTATGGAGGGAACATTTTTCAACCTATCAAATGGTAGCCACCGCCTGACTATGACGAGATATGAATAGCAATTACGCAGCTGAAAAGAACAAAGCTGCTGGAACTGACAGCCTGCCAACAGAGCTATACAAGTACGGCGGCGAGGAGTTGATAAGGTACATGCTTCAACACTTATGCAGAATATGGTCAGATGAACGCATGCCCGACGACTGGAATTTAAGTGTGCTCTGCCCAAGAAAGGCGACCCAGCCATTCACACCAACTACCGCGGGATCAGTATGTCTTTATACCAGGCAAATCCACCAAAGACCATGTATTCACAATATGCCAAATCTTGGAAAATACTAGCGAGAAAAGTATCGACACTCACCATTTATTTGTCGACTCCAGCTCTGAAAGTATTCAACTCGGAATCAGCTGGTGGTAGCAGGGGAAAGGGGGCCCCCACTGCGATGGAAAATCCAAGTGGAGAAGGACTTGGCTTCACTTGGCACTTGTAATTGGTATCAGTTGCCACAGAAGTGAAAGGACTGGCGCCCTTTGTTGATAGGATTCTCTGTTCGAATATGTAAATAAGTGAATAACTAATTAACGAATAGTTTAGTCGTTGAGCAGGTTTACTGTGCCGAATTTTTGCGAGTTTCCAAATTCTAACTAAAATTTATTTAATGGAATTTTGTGAACTCGAGTTTCTTGTAATAGGTACAGGACAAGATATCAAAAAAGAAGAAGGCATGCGAAAATTTATTAAAATTTGAAGGAAGTGTGCGAATGCAGATTCATTCTTTCGAAAGAAAAAATTATAATAAAAGATATTAAGTAAATATGTATGTATGTACAAATTGTACGCGTGTAAATAAATAATACAATAAATATATGTACATATATGTATGTACATATGTATGCATTTATCATTCTCCCACTGTGTGCCAACTCTCAATGATTAGTATGAGGTAATAAGCTAGACAAATAACAAACAATAAAAATGAATGGAAAATACGATTTGCTGCCCTTTCGTCTATGGATGGCAATGCCAAAGGAAAGACAAAACAATCAATGTAGCGAAAACAAAACCAACAACAGCGAATATTAATTCAATAAATACTTCATTCGCCGGCGATTCCGACGTCAATATCGATCCGGCAAACGAAACGAAAGCGAAAGTCAAATAGAGTGCACATACATTTATACTTGCATATGAATGTGTGTATATATGTATATTAGGGTGCATCACTCTCTATAAAAAAAAATCGGCACTATTTTATAAATTATGTTATAAAATTTATTATAATTCAAGAATTCTGGAAATACCTCCAAAATCCACCTTATCTTGATTTCGTTGATAAACTTTTTAAAAATTTGTATACTGACTTTTTAAGCTTAACCTCTCGTATAAACTGACTTGTTTTGTTTTTTTTTGGTAACTATTTTTTTAAACACCAACTTTATTAAACCAAAACGCTTCTTGGAAGCTTTTTCAAATCGGTCCAGCTCACGTAAATTATAATTTTGTTTACGATAAATTTTGGAGGGAGTATTAAAATATAATGAGCCCTATCCTGAGTTTCGCCCCAAAAACGAAATAACTCGAAATTCTTTTATTCGGTCTTAGTGAATAAACATAAACGAAAAGAGAAAAGTAAAACGATTTCGTGCGAAAATTCCACTCATAATTAGGCTGAATAAATTTTATAATTCCAGTGGAAAATCCGTAATTTTAGGGTGTGGCACCCTAATGTACCTACTTACATACATACAAATAGAAAGTGAATGTGAGAACGCATGCATGTTTGTTTGTATTCGGAAATAGAACACAATTCCACACACAATTAAATTGAGAGTGTGAGAGGAGAAAGGTTGAAAATAGCGCCAACTGATCCGTACACAATCGAATGTGGAGGGTGAGGAAGTTAAACTACGTATGTAAATAATCATGTTTCGTAATTACGACAGAGATTTAGGCCAAAGCAGTTGTGAGTGTATACAAGAAAAACCCTTTTCCCATTATCTGGGACATTACCACTATCTAAATCAAAATTCAAGGTCAGGCAATAGTCTTGATTATACNGCTTGAGGAATATCATAACGCAAAAAAACTTGATCATATATATCAGTCACGACTAAAAGATATCTCGCGGGGAAAGTTCTAGAAAGCTTTCTACAAACTTTAAAGGTCGCGAAATTCTTGCGAGCGAGCAAAGTTCTTTGACCTTTCTAGATTTTACGTAGGCGTGCACCAGGTGAAAGTCCTCTCTGATCGAATCAACATCTCTAAATCGGTGATGGGCATCGCCTTGCCCGCGGGCAAAGCTCCTTTAGGCTTTCTATACATTTTTTTTATAGATTCGGTGATGTGCACTACCTTGCCCGCGGGCAAAGCTCTTTTAAGCTTTCTATACATTTTGTATAGACGCACACAGAGTAAAAGCTCTCTCTGCCGATCGCTGCACTAAATAAGTCCCTACACATTTGCTGCGACAGCTTTTATGTGTACATCATAGTTATCCACTTCATTGGTACGAGTGCTAAAACTGTTAAAAGTTCTCGCCACAACAAAATATATGCTGTCCCATAAACTGAAAGCTCTTTCTAATTATAACCGCATCAGTCAACTCCAAGGTTATTTCGCGGGAAAAGATTTTTAAAGCGTAAAGAGCAAAAGCTCTCTCTGGTCACCACTTTTAATAGTTAGTTATTATATACGCGCGAATACAGTCTCTCTGTTCATTTCTGTGAGAGATATCACTGAATGATGAGGAGAAAATGTCAACTGTAGAGCAAATTTAGTTTTGCGCCACGATTAAATTCCTCACTAAGCTAAGAAAAACACTGCTGACGACACAGTAGTACAAAATAAAAGAAAAACGGAATACGCCCGAAACAAAGCTTAGTATGGGATACGCGCGACAATTGAGCGATACTGGGAAAAAAGGACAAAGGAGACGTCTTTTCAAGAGGAAGAAACTAGAGACGGAAAGGCGTGAGAGCGAAGAGCTTGAAATGCTAGAAGGCAGGAATGACTCAAAAACAGAGACATAACTGGTATAAGAGAAAAGCATAAAAGTCAATCAATAATCATAATATTAAGATAAATATTTTTCGCGCAATTTATAATTATTATTCAAAGACTTTTATTATAAAAGTCCTTTCATAATAATTATCAGAGAGATAAATATTTTTAAGTCTTCAAAGACTTTTAATTTAAGACTTGTATTATAAGGTGGCACAAAAACAACAAGGTCCCCTCCCGGAGCCGACAGTATACCGACTGAGCTCTTCAAAGCCGGTGGCGAAGAGATGGTAGGGAGCATATACTTGGCTTCAGAAGGAAAACCCTGCTATTTGCGCCAATTACCGCGGAATTAGCTTCCTTCGCCTTGCATATCAGGTCCTATCGACGAAGCTGTGTGAAAGACTGAAGCCCTTTATGAACCTATACTGACTGGACCTTCACAGTACGGCTTCAGACCTGGAAACCCACTATCGATCAGATTTTGATAGTTCCTCAGTTCCTGGTACAGACGCTAGATAAGCAAATCGAAACACACAAATTTTTGGTCTCCTGGGCGACGAGTTTGGAAGAATATAGTATGGCGAAATGTACGCGCCTTGTAACGACATAAAAATGCAACGATTGCGTTGGCTTGGGCATGAAAGTACCGATAAATATGTTTATTTAAGCTCACACCTCTTCTTCTTCATTCCACAAATGCTTTGCTTTCTATCTATCGTAAAATAAGTTAAATACATATGTAAAAAAAATTTTGAAGCTAATCTTTGGTCGATTTCATTTCTAATTTAGCAACCTCATCCCCTTCAATACACAGGTCAACAAAAGTGGAAACAAATGGTTGTGAGGAAAATGTTAAAGCTGCTTTTGATAAACTTTTTTGTGCTGATTGCGAATCCGTAAGTATAAGGTTTCCAGCAGCTCCAGATTTTGGGAAATACGAGGTCAAAGCGTCAAAAAATCGCGCATTTGTAATCAGCACAAAAAAGTCTATTAAGAACAGCTTTAACATTTGCCGCACCAAAATCAGTGTTGCCCTGCGTAATTTACATATGTACATACATATGTAGAAATCTGCTAACTAATAAAGAAAACAAATTCACGCATTGGCTCAAGATTTGCTACTGTATTGCTGCCATAAATAACAGTAAATAAAATAACCCAAAAAGTAAGAATAAGTACTTAAAATTATCTAAGTACAAGCAAAAGCAACAAAAGAATGAACAAGTGCTAAATGCAATAAAAATACTTAAATTGACAAAGAGTAAAATCAAATATTTGTACAGAAAAGTACGTTACGACCGACTCGCCGCGGATCCATCCGCCGCGCGGCCTGGCAAAGCACTACTAAGTGCTGTGCGATGCCAAGAACTCTTACAAAATAATAATAAATATTTAAAATTGACGATAGTACCTGCGTCACCGATGACCGCGCTGCCTACTGCAACGCTTGCGTGAGCGCCGGCGCTAGCTTTATGGCGCGGGCCAGCGCGGGCGTTCAGTAAGATTGGCAAGGGACGCGCACGGCCGCGTAAGGCCAGCTTGCAAAAAAGTTCTTTGACGTTTTGTTTGTTATGTTATGTTTCCTTTATTCCTTTACCAGCTGCTGCCTATGGTTTACTCTTTTAGCGATTTTCTTTTACTTTTATCGCACGCCTACATTCGCGGTACATATGTATGTAGAACGAAGAGAAAGAGAATATTCGCGCGCATACAAGCGTTTCGAGAGTTTGGCGCAAGAGAGCGGCATGTGTACATCAGAATCACGCGGAGGCAATTAACATTGTTGCTATTTTTTATTTTTATAAATAGTATTATTACATTCCTTGTTTTTGTTGTTGCTGTTGCTGTGTGTTTTATTTCTGTTTTTTTTTTCGCACTGTTCATTCTATTGGCGTTGATGGATTTGGGCAAGTGAGCGCACGTACATACATACATAACTTATAAGAGAATCATTATCGCATAAAGCGCAGCGTTGTGCACGCATTTACTTACATATTTACATATACACATTTAAATGTATTTTATTAACCTCTTTATGTAGTGTTCTTAATATATATGGAGATACTTGTAACATTCATATGTAAATAAGTGTGCGCGCTTTGCCGGTATGCGGCCGGGCCGGCCGGATGGGCGGTTTGACCTCGTTTTAGGGCGCGCAGACATACTTATATACACATGGATACACATGCATTAGTACCCAGTGGGAAAATAGGTAACCCATTACTTTTTTCTTTCACGAAAAAATTTTCGAAACCAGTTGTACGAAAACTTACATCGTAGAGTTAGCGAAGGAGTAGTGTGAACTCGAGCTAAGCTATATTTTTGCCCTCATCCACCTGTCCACTTTTATTTTTGTTTCTCTTTGTTCTTTCCTTTCTTATTTGGCTGCAGGTCGATGTAGTCACCCATATACATAATTTTTTAACAGATTTTTGCTTTGAAAGAAAGGTTAAGCTTTCTGTCATTAGTAGTCGAAAACCGATAATGAAAACTTTTTCCTACATGTTGAACAATATCTGGTGAGTTTAATTTCTTCCTGTTTAGTTTATTTGGCTAAAATCTAATTTTGTATCTTCAGGAAAATTAAAAAAAAAGCAAGTTCCTGAACAGGTATACGGCTCACATACTGCACAGTAAATAATTTCAGGCGTTGAAATCTCTTCCAAAAAGCCTATCTTAAAGTCATTCCTTCCCAGCAAAAAATCGGTACTCGTTTTTAGTGGTAACGTGTTCTAGAACGCATTGCCTTATAATGTCTCCTAATTTGTTCGCTTGTTTTACGCATTGCCACTAATGCATAGCAGAATGTTCTACAATATTTAATTAATTGCGCTGCTTTGATTCATTACGGGGAATGAAAAGTAGAACGCTTCACCGTAGTCAGCTGAAAAATAGAATGAGTATCCAAAAATTCTGTTTTAACGTTACTTTGTGTGGAAAATTCGATCGCATAAAAATCATGTTTTGCTTTGTTTNCTAATTCGATACGAATTTTCTTCTCCACTTTCGTGCGCTCTTTTAGTTTTAGCCATCGCAAAATCGAGTGGGACACATCTTGAATGGTTTTTGTCAAAAATAACAACACAGAAATTTTTTCAGTTGATTTTTCCAAATTTAGCAAACAAGTAAATACAGTAAGCTCGCGATAATATGAACTAATTAAAACAAGCCTGTTAATTTTTGCGA
>NW_016158508.1:91725-93884 GCF_001687245.7 Rhagoletis zephyria | reverse complement strand
CTCGACGTAAGTTGATACAAGTGGAGCCCAATTTAAATAAGGAACGTTTCCTCGCCCTTCACAATTTTATCCACACCCCTTATTGTCTCAAAGCCTACGTTAGCTGAGAAAACGGCTTTGAATTTTTCCAACACCAATTTGGCAAGAGGTCCCTGCGCTTCTATAAGCCGCATGGGCATGTGTATATTTTTTAATCNCTTAAAAAAGGCAAAAAAAGGCAACATCAAATGTGTATACATGGAATCAGGGAAAGCTAAATCGTGGACATTCTTAATCGAATATACTCTATCTCTTTAGCAGAAAAAAAGGCAATTTCCATAAAATCCGTTCCCTGCTTATAAGGTATCACAGGTATCATTTCCTCACCCGTTTTGTTTCTTTGCAAAAAAACTCATTCACGTCCTAATTTTTTTTTATTCGATACCAACACATCTTAATTCAACATGGAATGACACTCGTTTATCTTACCTCCTTTTTTCATATTTTGAATGAGCTTATTCGCAAAAAATTTAAAGGGTGAGAAAATGATACCTCATAAGTCTAAATGGTAAGGTTTTGGCTGAGTTATTTAAGTTTTTCTTAAACCAGTCTTTGAAAAAAGTGCAAAAACAGCATCAAAAATCTCATTATTATAATTCCGTAGAATTTTTTTTTTTATATTTTAATGACAACTTTTTAAGCTTAAACTACTCAGTCATCTGAGGTAATTCTTTCAAAAAATAGTAAAAAAAAACTGTTTATTAATAAAATAACTCAATTTTTGGAGGTATTTTCAGATAGAAAATCTTAATATTTTTGCGAGATATTTTGGTGGTAGTCTTAAAATATAATACATAGATTTTATAATTCCAGTGGAAAAACAGTACCGCTTTTTTTTTTGTTGTAGCACAATGCCGCTAAGTACATTTTAAAATTTTCAGGCAATAGCCTCATGCGATTATCGATTATATTTTTTGTTGTTTGTGTGAAATATTTTATTTTTATCAATATTTTCTTTAATCAAAATATGTTGAAATAAAAGTGAAAAAAAAAATATTTGGCTACGGCCCTGGCCAGGACGGCGCAATCTTGTATTCTATCATTCTTGATGCACACAAACAATAAAAAATATAAGCGATAATCGCATGAGGCTATTGCCTGAAAATTTTAAAATGCGCTTAGTGGCATTGTGCTACTATGATAGCATGACCGAGTAATCATAGTCAACTTATGTACAGTAGACGAACAAATTATAGCCGCACCCAATTTTCACAAGTTTTAAAATATTATTTTTGCTGTTACTTAATTTTGGTTAGTTTTTATATTTCATTCTTTAAAAACATCCGTATAGTTTCAAAAAGTTTCATTAATGCTGTAAGGCTCTGGAACTCAGTTCCTGAATCCGTAAAGCAGTGATGAATCGGAGTAACTTCAAAATGGTATTGCATAATTACTTTAAATCTGCACAATCAACGTGGTTGCGATTAAACTGTTATCATTTCTCTATCTCTGTCACTTCTACTATTAAACCAAATTTTGTATGTTCGTATTTATATTTATATGACTGACCTTTTATTATATCTGGCCTTAAATTTTAAGTCTTAATTTTAATTTTAATTTATAATACAAATATTAATATTTTTTGTTGCTATTTGATATATTGTTAGTTTTAAGTTTACTTTGTACAAACATTGAATTTTACATCCTGTTGGTGTATTATAAAAGACTCAAAAGTCGTATAGATACAGCCTCATTTCTTAAATAAATATGTTAAATATGTTAAAGGCAGTGTCACACGATTGGGTATTTTCCAAAATTTGGTGCAAATCGTAACCCAAAATATTTTTCTTCATCCCAATCACGAAAATTAATTTGTTGAAATTTTTCAATAGAACATCGCTGTATTGTACCAATCTTTTGACTACAAAAATCAAAATTGTCGCATTTTTTACCAATAGCCCAATATAAAAATGTACAAATCTGTACAAATGTACCAATCGAGTGACACTGCCTTAAAAATTTATGCAATTTAAAAAAGAATTCAACAAATTCTCATTAAAATTTCGAGTTTTTTAATTAAAATCCGAGTACGCGGTTTTGTGGCGCATTGAATTCTAGTAGAATAAAGTATGAGTTTCAAATGGCAAAAAATTTCGATTGATTTTTTAGAATTTTTAAAA
>NW_016158508.1:65873-89899 GCF_001687245.7 Rhagoletis zephyria | reverse complement strand
AACCACATTTGCTTCATTGGTATTAATCTTTTAGTAATGAATATTTACAAAATTATAATAAGGCATATTACATATTACCTTACATGAAATATGAACCTCTGTAAAGTAAATTTTTTAGGCAAACTTTTGGTCGTTGAACACGAAAAAATACCCATGGTTTCAAAGAAGTGTTTTCGATATTTGTTCGAAAAACGTATTTTTAGTACTTTTTCAGTTATTCCTCAATATCTCATGAAACGAACAACAGTTCGAAAGGTATTGATGGGCTCTTTGCAAAAATATATATTTTTTGTGCAGATTGTGTTCTGTAACATCTACATTTCTCATCAGATTTTCATTTACTGTAAAAAGAAAATGATTGAAATTTCAATTTTTCGATCTTGGTCGCTTGTAACACTAATAATTTTCATCGAAATCGGCAAAGTAATATATTTTTGTAAGAGGACTGTAGGTCGCTTATGTTTATTGGATAATTTTTTCATGAGATATTGACGAATAGGTTCGAAATGTACCAAAAACATGTTTTTCGAAAAAATTACGAAAACGCTTGTTTGAAAGGAAAATTGGCTTGGAGAAATATTTTTTTTCTTAAGCGATTACCACAAAATTTGTAGAACAGTGTTATCGATATATTTGATGCTGGTCTTCAATTTCTTGTCATTTATTGTCCATAACCGTACAATATTTAGAACGCATTGACTAGTTGAACCTTCAAAACCAGCTTACCCTTATGTAGTTATCAACTAGTTATCGACACTGCTTTTATTTCAATTAGGGAAAGTTAATTTTAAAATATCGAAGAAAATGCGGGACAAAGGCAGGACACTTGGAAAAAATCAGTACATTTTGGGGGTTTTCTGTTTTGAAGGACAGACCTTTAAATAACAGTACGGTCCTGCAAAAAACAGAACGGATGGTCACCGTAGTTATACGAGAAGTGGGTGTAATTTTAGTCCGTTTTGAATAATTTTCAACGAATTTGTTTCTTGTACTGAGGTTTTTGAGTTCACCGAGTTTGGTAGAAATTGATGAGGCGATTACCGAGATACACATTTGTTGTTACAAGGGGGGCGGCGCTACGTGCATTATCGAAAAATGAATAATAATCTAATTTTTTGCTAAGTGGTCAATGTAATTATCGATTTTGAGTCAATTCGCTTCAGTAGTTGCTGATTTGTCGCAGTTTTTGTGTTTCTGTAAGTTACCATTATATGGGAGGTGCGCGTGGTTATTGCCCGATTTCAAAGATTTCAACAGATTTCTTAACCAGGCCCTAGGCATGGCTCGTACCGATTTTGGTAAGGATTGGTAAAGCCGCTACTGAGATACAGCATTTCATCATAAGTGGGCGGGGTCACGCCCATTTTCCAAACAATTTCCTAATAATACTATTTTTTACCAAAATTCTGCTTCACATACCAATTTCCAAGAATTCGGATCTAATATTTACTGAAATATGGTAGTTTATACTTTTTTCGAAAATACTGTTGTATGGGAAGTGGGCGTGGGTACAACCCGATTTAGCCCATTTTCAATAACAACCCAACTTAGACTATGTTCAAACAGGCCAATTAGCTGAGGCAATTAAGCTTTAAATTGCGGTATTGAGTTTGGTGTTCACACACTCGTCAGCTGCCCAATTAGCGATACGAAATCAGCTGTTGGATTACCTACAGTGATGGAAAAGTTGTTACAATCGTACCTTTATTTAGTTTGAAAGTACATTCGGTACAAACACACAATTTTAGGTACATTTGGAAGTTAGCCAAATAGCTTCTCAGGAAATCAGTTCTTATTTTTACTGACATTTCAATGCATTTTCTGGTGCGGGCAACTGGTCTAATAGCTTTCCTCCTTTGTGAAGAGGCATACAAATGATACAGAAGGGTGGTCAAGGTAACGCAACTGTAGTTGATTTCGCCAGATAGATGCATAGTATTTCTTTTTAAAACGTCAGATCGAACCACTAGGAGGAAAGTGATTCACCTTTTCTTCAACATAGTTTTGTCTCGCGCTGCTCCAAGAGATTCTTTTCATAGCCAAAAATTTGTTTAATGTGAGTACAGAAGTTGATATATAGATTATATAAAAATACATATTTACTTTTTAGGTACATCTATCTACTTTTAAGTAAAGTTTCCGTAAATTAATTACAATTTTATAATTCAATTTACCATCCCTGATGGAATATCAGCTGTAAAAGAGGACCAGAAACAAACAGCTGATTGCTCTTTGATCAATAAACATACCTCCAAGTCAAAATTAAACATACCTAGCAGGGTTGCATAGAGAATCTGACACAAATTGATTGCCAATTAATTATTAATTGGCAATTAATAATTTGAATTTTCGTATGATAAATTGTGTACCAATTAAGGCCTAAATTGGTGACAAGGTTCTTAATTGCCAATAAGGTGCCTGTTTGAACATAGTCTTAGATAAAGAGAAACTACATACCGAATTTCGTTTAGATATCTCAATTTTTACTCGAGTTATCGTGTACGAGGACGGACGGACAGACAGACATGGTTTAATCGACTTCTCTATTCATTCTGAGCATTTATGTATACATTTGTCTATATCTATCTCAATTCGTTTTGGCTGTTACAAACAACCGTTATGTGAACAAAGTTAATATACCCTTGTGCACAAGTGCGCTCGGGTATAAAAAGTAGTTGGGATCGATACACAATAGCTTTTCAAAATATTTTATGTATGTATTTGTTTTTAACTTTAACGAAAGGAAATGATGAATGAAAACGAACAACTTATGACACATTTCATTTCCTGTCAGAATATGTTCCTTAAAGTGCATCCGATATCAGCAGACCAACGACACGATGATGAATTGAATTTACGGAAATATTCTAACTTGCATACATATGTACTCGTATTTACTATACATATGTATGTGATATGTGCATATGTACATACCAGGGTTGTTGCGAATATTCAATGCGGATGTTTTGCGAATGCGAATATTAAACTTANTAGTATTTCTTTTTAAAACGTCAGATCGAACCACTAGGAGGAAAGTGATTCACCTTTTCTTCAACATAGTTTTGTCTCGCGCTGCTCCAAGAGATTCTTTTCATAGCCAAAAATTTGTTTAATGTGAGTACAGAAGTTGATATATAGATTATATAAAAATACATATTTACTTTTTAGGTACATCTATCTACTTTTAAGTAAAGTTTCCGTAAATTAATTACAATTTTATAATTCAATTTACCATCCCTGATGGAATATCAGCTGTAAAAGAGGACCAGAAACAAACAGCTGATTGCTCTTTGTTCAATAAACATACCTCCAAGTCAAAATTAAACATACCTAGCAGGGTTGCATAGAGAATCTGACACAAATTGATTGCCAATTAATTATTAATTGGCAATTAATAATTTGAATTTTCGTATGATAAATTGTGTACCAATTAAGGCCTAAATTGGTGACAAGGTTCTTAATTGCCAATAAGGTGCCTGTTTGAACATAGTCTTAGATAAAGAGAAACTACATACCGAATTTCGTTTAGATATCTCAATTTTTACTCGAGTTATCGTGTACGAGGACGGACGGACAGACAGACATGGTTTAATCGACTTCTCTATTCATTCTGAGCATTTATGTATACATTTGTCTATATCTATCTCAATTCGTTTTGGCTGTTACAAACAACCGTTATGTGAACAAAGTTAATATACCCTTGTGCACAAGTGCGCTCGGGTATAAAAAGTAGTTGGGATCGATACACAATAGCTTTTCAAAATATTTTATGTATGTATTTGTTTTTAACTTTAACGAAAGGAAATGATGAATGAAAACGAACAACTTATGACACATTTCATTTCCTGTCAGAATATGTTCCTTAAAGTGCATCCGATATCAGCAGACCAACGACACGATGATGAATTGAATTTACGGAAATATTCTAACTTGCATACATATGTACTCGTATTTACTATACATATGTATGTGATATGTGCATATGTACATACCAGGGTTGTTGCGAATATTCAATGCGGATGTTTTGCGAATGCGAATATTAAACTTAGCCAAGTATTTTTTATTCTGAAATAACAGTACTTTCCGGATAATAAACAAACCGCTTATCCAAATTAAACAAGTTTGGTATCCAAGAAAGACGACTTGAATAGCTTTAAAACTAAAATGTCTAAAAGAGGAAAGCCTCACATTGAAAAATATTTCAATAAAACATGTTAATTAATTACCATAGAACAAATATTGGGTCAGGTATGTATTTACATGAATTTCTTTAGTATTAAGTTATAAAAAAATATAAATAGAGCTGGTAACCTTCATTCGTTATTTATGTTTAAGAGATATTTCAGTCCTCTTTCATATGATACCAAATTTGTTTAATTTGGATAAGCGGTTTCTTTATTATCCGGATAGGATGTTTATTTCGGAATAAAAAATATTAGGCCAAATTTAACTCGGAAAAAATAACTGTTATTTTCGGTCCCTGGAATATTGTGCAAGTGCACAGACGTATATCTAACCAGTCACAGAAGAAAGCATTAAAAATGAGTTATAAAAACTAAAATCGAAAAACGCTGATGACGTGACAAATTCCGAAACAACCAAAAGAATGAGAATGAAGAATTCTTTCGAAAAAAACGGTGTTTAAACAACGATTGTGCCATGATGCTAGATTATGAAGATGAAGGTCAGGAGGATACATCCGACATCTGCAGCCCCGATGAAATTCTCAAAAAGTAATTATTGCACCTCAATAAATATAACTGAAAGTCCTCTCAACTGGTGCAGTGTCAATCGAAAAGGATTTACAATTTTGCCAAGTTTCAAGTTTTTCAAGTTTGTCGCCTCGAGCGAGTTGTTATATAGTGGCGCACGTTTGATTTACGACCGTTCAAAAAGTTTTTATTAAGTACAATGTTCAAATTTTTAAATTCAAGTACTAAAAAAACATTCAGTCTTATGATGAGTTTAATTTTCCCCGAACCGGTTCACTTTTCACTTTTGGTTTTTATGTACATATTTACTATGGGCGGAATACAAATTTTCGGGTGCATTTTTTTTAGGGCAAAACTCAGGATAAGGCAGATTATTAAAAATTATTAACCTTTCCATTTTTTATTTACCTAAATCACCTAATTTACCCACCTTAATTTTTTCTTAAAAATACACGACATCCGCATCCGCATACGCATCCGCGGATGTCTAAAATTCCACATTCGCAACATNGAAAATACACGACATCCGCATCCGCATCCGCGGATGTCTAAAATTCCACATTCGCAACATCCCTAGTACATACCTACGTACGTTTACTGCTATGCATACAATGGAAGCTCCGCCCTTCGGAGCAGAAAAAAAGATGAAATTGAAGACAATAAAATTCAGAATATGAAGTGGACAAGAAAATACACCAAACAATCGGTTTAACATTCGAACGTCATTTTATTCAACAGAAAAGTGACAACTAGCTTATGTATGGCACATATGGATGTATGTTCATATGTATGTATGTGAATTGAGCCTGTGCTTGAGAATTATGGTTGGTGGCATGACAGTTTAGCTCACCGGCAACACGCTTCAGTGCGTAGGCATGAGCAAATACCTGGTACATATACACATCCATACACACATTCAAAGTGAGGCGAATGCATGTTTTCTTCGTTTATGTTTTTCCTCTTCGTGAAAATGATTAATGAGTTTGTGGTGACTAGGAGTAATTTTTGCGTATGAGCTGTTTCTATAGAGCTACGAAAAAGAACTGGAGGCAAAACAAGCCGTGCAAATAGTTATATAATAGACACCCTTTTAGGTCGCCTTGCGGCAGAACGTATTTAATTTTCAAATTAAAAATTCATTATCATTCTGCCTGATCAAATTAATATCCTCCATGTAGTCGTTGACAAAAACCTACGCATTGCTAACAAAATTGTAAATACATTTAGAAATTGATTGTACTTTACACCTCTTTCTTTGCAACTAGAGCCACACTGCATATATACATACATACTTAGGGCCGTTTTCTGAAGTAACCTTTAACTTTAACGCCCACTTTATATTTAAAGGTTGAATAAAAAATAATGCTATGTCTAAAGTTAAGCATTTCTATTTTCGGTTTTTGTCGAATGTAGATATGTTTCTTGTTGTAAACCAACCCGATAATAAGGTGCTTTACTTTAGACACAATCATAAATTTTAATGCAAACTTTAAATATAAAGTGAGCTTTAAAGTTACAGGTTACTTAAGCAAACGGCCCTTAGTATGCTAACATATACAGCAGCGTCAAAAATATGAATATAAAATTTTTCTTAATTAAAAAAAAAAATATAGTTAATTCAACAGCAAAAACCAGGAGAATAAAATATAATAAATAATAAATAAGTAGACGTGCATTTCTAGCATTCCAGACAGTTGTTGTGTTACGTGGGGACGAAATGGGACCCAAGTAAAGTGGTCTGCTCTGGCTTGCACCCACATATCGCACATTTGTATGTGTATATTAACCAATAAGGTTAGGTTTGTTAAAAACTTTCGAGTCAGCAAAGAAGTATTTGGACACATTTTCAGCGAAGTGAGCATCCATATGAAAGACACCTACCGCAATACTCATTTGCCACCACAACTGAGACTCCACATTTCTGCGCTTTCTTGCAACTGGAAGCTATCAAAAGTCGGTAGGTAACGAAAGTGTCTCAGTAATGGGTCAGTCGACAGTTGCAAAAGTAATAGCGGAATGCTTGAACATTTTTGAGGAGCATTTTACCCACAAATGGGTAAGCATGTGCAGGACCGAGGAAAAAGAACCCGATGTGAAAGAGCAATTCTTCAACAAATGTGGAATAACTGGCATAGTTGGCTGTGTGGACGGGACCCACGTGCGTATAAAAGCACCCACTGCAAAATTCAGACATCTTTACTACAATAGAAAAGCGTTTTATAGCATCAATGTAAGGGCAGTAAGTACAAAACCCTTATAGCCTTTTTAATGCCACTATTTCAATANGCAGACATCTTTACTACAATAGAAAAGCGTTTTATAGCATCAATGTAAGGGCAGTAAGTACAAAACCCTTTTAGCCTTTTTAATGCCACTATTTCAATACAATTCTGATTTCAGATATCTGATCACGATATGGTAATTACATTTGTTGACGCAAGACATCCTGGTGCTAACCATGACTCCTTCATTTGGAAAATTGAATTATCCATTTTAGCGGCTCACATGATAGCAAAAACTCTTCCGTTTGAATTTTACACTTTTTTTCTTTATTTGAAGTCGTCTTCGTGTTAGAGAATTCACATTTGTTACGTTTTCGTTACTGTTATCGACTACACCCAAAAAAATGTCTCTTAATTGAAGCAAAACAGGAATCAAAATGAAGAAAAATGGGAACTAAACAGCACTAAAGAAGTTTTATCCTCTTTTCATGTCCAACATTTCTTCAAAATGATAGATTACATCCACGGTTCCATATTTTCGTGTACGTTTTTACACATTCCAAAGAAAAATTAAGCATTCGGGAGAATTTTTTACTCATTCGGAAGAATTTTCGACCCTAAAGTAAGGAAAGTTTTTCTTTGATCCAGAGATGGATTTTTGGTTCAGTGTAGTTATCGCCATGGTAGCGAATTCGTGTTAGGTAGTACAAATACACGAACAAACGGCTGTTTGGTCGAGACGAACGCTCGTTTCGAGATAGAGAATCAGGCTGTAAATTTTAGTGTAATAAGGTGCAAGTTTTAAGTCTCTAAAAATTACCGTTGATTTTTGAGGTTGTTTTTTTGTCAAGGGTGTTGCGCGTTTTCTTCCTTATATTTATCACATGAATAAAATCTATTTTTACCCCATTGTTTACATAAGGTTCTTTTATTAAAAAAAATAAAAAATATCTACGAAACCAGTAGAGTTCATTTTACTTGAGAACTATGTGTCCTCAATAGTGCTTCGTACCACCCGTCCCAAAATAGTACTGGCCCAGCCATCACAAGCTAAAACAGATTTATTACCTACTTTTTTTTAAATATTCAAATACTGGCATTATTGCAAAATAGAGATTATCATTATATTAGCTACATACGAGAAAGGAACTATGAACGAAATATTTATAGTTTGACTGAAATTGGGAAACGAATCCATCAACTCAGAGTGGCGGGTGCCATCGTTGTCCCACTCGTTACTATCGGAAAATGTTGATTTTCTGTGTAAATTATATAATTTTAAGTTTCATACTTTATTAGTTTATTTATAATCACATCTCCGCGAAAGAGCCATCAGGCCTCCTGAGTGAACCCAGCTTTGTGGTTTGGTCCTTTTAAAGAACTTTTGCAAGCCTGGCTATTTGACCCAAGGATTCCATCCAGGGGCGAACGCAGGCAGGGGTTTTGGGGGTTCCTAGTTTCGTTAGTATATTGCTTCGTGTGTTTTGGACTGTTTTTGGTTTTTGTCGCACATTGTAATCTATATATTAATACGCTAAAATAAATTTTTTCTCCGTTCCTCTGGCGATTCTACCGAACCGATTTGAAAACCAAGAACCATTGAAAAGGTACTTTTCTGTAGATGAGTAGAGTTTTTATGGTTTCACAATTGGTGGAAAATTACGGCTAAAATTGTCGTTTGAAAATTTCCGTATTTGTGTATAGTTGTTGTTGCAACCTGTTCAATTTGAGTTATTTTCGCATTTTGTTTTACTTTGTATTTAAAATTAAACTTTGTAATAAAGTTAAATGTGATGATGATGAAATAAATGATAACGATTAAGACAAAAGATTAAAGAAAAGAAAATGAAAACAATAAGAAATACTTAAAAATTGAGGTAACTGAAAGTTTACAACCGTCTGGGCTGTAGCTTTGGGGGTTGCACTTGGTGGAAGCGCCGGTGGCTGGAGTTGCTAGCGGTGTGGCTGGTCGGATGGAGGCGGCTAATAAACTTGCAGGCTGGTGGTGGATGCGTTGGTGGCTGGACGATCGGTGGACTGGCAGGTGGCTGGTGGGTTTTCGGACGAGGAGGCAACTGGTTGATCGGTGGGTGGTTGCGAGCAGGCGGTGGACTCGGCTGTATGGTAGGGTGCCTCCGCTCGGTGTTGGAAGCGATTTGTAGCGCTGGGCGGTTGACCGACTGGCGGCGAGGAATTCGCCGGGGTTCTAGGTCGCACTCGCGAAAGTGTTTTACCGAAAGTGTGTCAATGAGACTATTATCGCACGCACAAGATTTGATAATACATAACGTGATTTGATAACACGCCAAAGGTTCAATTTAGATAAAGTACAATTTCTTTAGCGGATTTCAAATTCGAGAGCAATTTGGAAACTTTGCGAATAATATATATATATATATATATATCACAGTCAGTGAAGCGCAAAACGAGCAAAAACCGGTGAGATCACGAAAATTTGATTAAGGGAATGAAAATATATAGTTTTACGTCGAAAAATGTATACACTAGGGATGGGTAAATTCGATATTCGAAGCTTCGATATTCGAATTTTAGCTCCAAAATAGCGAATTTTTGAAATCGAACTTTTTGTTGCTAAAATTCGGATAAAAACGAATTTTTCCAGAAAAAATCGAATTTCATCTTTATTTCCAAAAAATCAACTCTTCAACTTTCTTCTTTCTGACTAAATTTGCCATCACTGTGTGTGGCACTCCATTTGTCTTAGGGATTCAAGTAAAAAAATACATGTTTTTCGATCTGATGCATAAAAACAAAAACTCTGTGCCATGAAGGAACTGTTATTCCAATCTCAATTAAATTTTTTTTTTTATAAAAAAACTAGTTTCTTTGTTGCTTTTTTATTTTAAATTTTTAGAGGCTTTTACGTTGGTAGCATGAAGCTTTTGCCTGAGAAAACCCCCAGTTAAATTTTCGGGAGAATAATTTTTTAGAATATATCAATTCACTAACGATCTGCCTAATTTGCTTTATGCGAGATTTCTTGAAGTAAGGGTCAAATATGACCGTTTTAGGCGGGAGCTAATGGCTTAAAATGTTCTAAGAAAATATTTCCCAAGAAATTTTAATATATATGTATGTCTTAACCTTTAATTTCGCTCAGACATTTATTTTAGCTACTTTTTCGACTTTTTTGAAAACTACTTAGGGCGAGATATGAAAACTTAGTAGGCCATAAAATGAAAATACGAACTAACTTTTGCAAATCCATCGAGCGTTTTACTACTGGATGGGTATACATACATTCAGAAAATGTTAACAAAGTCCGGGCAGGTTCCGGCTGTCGCACAGTGTAATTTGAGTTTAACTTTTTAAACAGGTGGCCACTCTCTTCAAGCACCTCAAAAATATTTTAATTGTTGCATAGTATTTTAAGTACAACACCTCTTTAACTAAATTCGACTTTTCAAACAGGTGGCAACCTTCCCAAATGTAATTAAAAAATAAAGTTTATTCAAAACCATTTCGATTGATACCCATATTGGAGTAATTTATTTAACTTATATATAATTTGATTTTGATTTTCTTACATATGGCACAAAACTAAAACCATGTTACACATCTACAGGGCAAGCCCTTTCATTTGACACCTACCCCATTTTTGAAAATCGAACGAACGATACAGATTTTATGACTTGGTCTTAAATATTTAACGCAAACATCTGCGAAAGCGATTATTTGAATTTGATTTTCTAACCTGTGGCAACCCTTTTCATAGAACTAAAACTGTGTTGCAGACCCAAAGGAAAAGCCTTTAATTCGACGCTTAATTTTTTTGAATTGAACGATACAGATTTTATGACTTGGTGTTAAATATCTCCGAACTCGATTAAGAAGTTTGCAAGAATTTGCATCACCGAATGTCGAATCGAATAATCGAATGGTTGGGCAATGTTCGAAATTCGGGAACAATCGAATTTCAACCCCTCACTACCCATCCCTAGTATACACATATCCATAAAGCGCTGAGTCTGTAAACTTATGTCAAAGTGCTGAATTGTGCTGACACCGACGTTGCCATAGGATACTAATTAACATTTCATTATTCATTTACGATATTTCATACAAATGAATAATAAAGGGAATTTCAATTTAAAATAGTTTGGTTATACAAAGTTAAAGGTTTTTTACAAGTGAAGCGTTTTAAAAAGCTAAGCTACGGCGACCTCGCTTGGACAGAAAGGGTAATGGGCTGTTTTTGCTTAGGCGTAAAAGCACATTTAGCGCATTTAGCTCTAAATGCTACTCTAAATGTACATTTATCCATACAAAATTCTTCACCTAAATGCAAATAAATGCAACTCCATTTTTGCATTGAGAATCTAAATGCCAAAAACAACCATTTGATCTTCCAAAATTTCCACGATTCGAACTTGGCTTAATGAGAAAAGGTGGCAACATTGCCTTCGATGTGATGCTGATAGAAATCTGGATCAATTTGTGATCAACTCTGTTTGTTTTGTTTCCTAATTAAGTGAGGAAATTTTAATTGACAGCGCCGACAAATGAATATACAGGGTGTCCCAGAAGTAACGTGCCAAATTTTAGGGGAAGGTAGGTGGGGGAGTGAGCTCCCTGATAAACAAAAAATTTCAGGTAAAAGTGTCACCGTTTTTGAAATATTTACATTTTTTTTAATTTAAAACAAAATCGTGCTTTTTCATATATTTTCTTTAACTGCATCTACAAACCAGGCTATACTTTGTAAATTTTTTATGTAAAATACTTCCAGATAGTTGCCTCTCCATACTCAAATGCAATGTAGTTAAAATATATTAAGGAACCATCATAAAATTAGGAATTTTTTTTGGATTTTTAATTTTTGAAATTTTCTTCCCCAACTTTGACCATCTTTGGTACAAAAAAAATGTACTGAGCTATAACTTTACATTACACAAAAAAATTTCTAATTTAATAAAGATTTCAGAAAGGTGCCACTCTTACTGTTTCGAATAGAAAAAAAAAGTTATAGCCGCTTTTGTGGGTAAAGGACTGAGACACGCTAGAATGTGTTGAATAGATTTAAATTTAAGTTGCTCTTGTTACCGACCAATGACATGCTAAATAGTACAAAGGTACATTATTATCTGCTCCTGACATTATTTTATTTTACTTACCGGAATTCGGACAAGAGTCTATAACAAGGGCTATATCTATCGATATTTTTTGTGAAGGATGGGTTCACGTGAAATAAAATATACATGAGTTGTTTGAAGAAAAAGTTATTCATTTATTGATAAAATATGCTCAAATTGGCGACCTTCTACTCTAATACAAGCTCGGCACCTTTTAAGAAAAGACGCTTTTAGAGATCTTAAACTCAATTGGGCTATCTCAGCAGCAGCTCCATTTATTTGTTCCCGCAAATGCTCTTCGTTTTGAATTGTTTTTGAATAAATTTTGTCCTTAAGACAGCCCCAGTAGAAAAAAAAGCTAATGGATTCAGGTCTGGCGATCGAGCGGGCCACGTGATTGGCCCGTATCGTCCAATCCATCGGCGAGGATAAGTTCCGTCTAAATGAGCTCTTACTTCACGCCCGTAGTGAGCAGCGCACCCGTCATTTTGCAGCCGTAGTCTTCGCCGCATGTTTAAGGGTACATCTTCTAAAAGAGTTGGAAGCCGTTCCTGAAGGAACTCCAAATAAATGTGAGAGTTGAGCGTTGGCGGCAGTTCCACAGGTCCCAATATCTGACAATTAAAAATACCACACCATAAATTTATTTTGTACCGGTACTGCGAACGATCTTCTCTCATTTCGTGAGGATTGTCTATCTGGCAACTGTGAAGGTTATGCAAATTAAAATAACCATCACGTTTGCATGATGATTCATCGCTCCAAATTATTTTGTTAAAAAGGTTGGGGTCTGATTCATGCATTCGCAACATTTCAAGGCAAAATCTAACCCTCGACAGGTAATCTCTTTCTTGTAGAGCCTGAACACGTTGAATGTGGTAGGGATGAAATCGATGGTCTTTTAAAGCTTTGTGAACTGTAGTTTTTGGTATTCCCGTCCGTCTTTCCATCATTCTCACTGAAGTCGATGGACCTAGTTCCACTTCGTCTAACACAACTTCAACGTCTACCGTTGTAGGACATCCTGTCTGACCGCCACGCCTTCCAGGTATGCGACCTTAAAAAAGTGAAAAATGATAGTTAACAAGCAAGCAAACAAGAAAGGTGTAAAATTTACTTGCCTTCATATATTTCTCTATGGGTCCGGGCGAATACTTCACGACCCGGATGCCGACGATTGGGGTATCGCTCTGCATAGAGTCTTTGAGCAGCTCTGGCATTACAGCAAGCTTCACCGTAAATTAGGTGAATATCCGCATATTCATGCGACGTATACTGCGTGTTCTCTGTCATAGTATTAATAACACAATGTTCGAAGGGTCCAATTTCACAAAATCCACTTTCACTAATTCCGGTAAGTAACATAAAATAATGTCAGGAGCAGGTAATAATGTATCTTTGTACTATTTAGCATGTCATTGGTCGGTAACAAGAGCAACTTAAATTTAAATCTATTAAATACATTCTAGCGTGTCTCAGTCCTTTGCCCACAAAAGCGGCTATAACTTTTTTTCTACTCGAAACAGTAAGAGTGGCACCTTTCTGAAATCTTTATTAAATGAGCAATTTTTTTATGTAATGTAAAGTTACAGTTCAGTACATTTTTTCACCAGAGATAGTCAAAGTTGGGGAAGAAAATATCAAAAAGTTAAAAATCCCAAAATAGTCCTAATTTTATGATGGTTCCTTAATATATTTTAACTACATTGCATTTGAGTATGGGGAAGCAACTATCTGGAAATAAAAAATTTACTAAGTATAGCCTGGTTTGTAGATTCAGTTAAAGAAAATACATGAAAAGGCACGATTTTTTTTATAAAAAAAAAATGTAAATATTTTAAAAACGGTGACACTTTTACCTGAAAATTTTTTGTTTATCAGAGAGCTCACCCCCCACCTACCTTTTCCTAAAGTTTGGCACGTTACTTCTGGGACACCCTGTATACTTTTATTTGTTTTTATTTAATTTTATAAAAAATTAGGTAGAAGTTGAATAAAATTTTTTAACGCTTATTATAGGTTTTAAGTGTCATTGACATTGGTTATTGTGAGATACCAACTGTACATTGAATTCTTGTACAAAAATATATGTATCTTATTATAAAATTATTGGCACCAATAGATGATACTATACAAATAAGCCAAGTAAGCCATAATACTCGCTAGTATAATAACAAGCATTCAAAATCTAAAACAAAAACGACATTTTTAGAATAAAAACGGTAATGTGCATATATAGGACTTGACATAAAACGAACGTTTCATAAAACGTAAGTTTCATAAAGTGCACGCGAACCTTTCATCGTAAGGGTCAAAATCCATTGCATAGTATAATTTTTTTTTTTTCAAACACAATATTTGACTGCAATTTTTTTTATATATTTATTGGTTTCCCTTCACAGAGTTCATTTGTGCTTGAATCGCTATTTAAAATTACTGCCGTACTGATTTAAAATGTGGGTATCTGCATTTTTCTTCGAAAATGAGTTATTCACATCGTTGAATTCGTCTTGAAAATACGAATTTATTTATGCAAACTAATTTTTCAAATTATAAATAGGATAATGTTATTGAAGTTCTAAATTTGCCTTTTTGCAGTATCTGCAGAAATTTTCGATAAATACTGATGTAAAACGTGGGCATCTGCAAAAACATTGCAGTATCTACACTTTTTCCAATAATTCAGCTGGAATTATAGCTTGAATACTGATCAAAAACAACGTATCTACACTGCTTCATGCGGATACGTCGTTTTTAAAGTATTCTTGGTCGTTCTTTAGCAGGATTGGAGGCATTTTTGATATTACAGAACGACGTATGTGACTTTTATTACAAATAAATTCTAAAAACTTTGCGGTACATATTGCTTTCGTGTCGCTTTGGCGTTGCTTTTATTTTTTTAATACAAATAAATTGTAAAACTTTTGCGGTACATATTGCTTTCGCATGTTCGCGTGTTCGGAAATGTAGAAATGTAGGTTTTTAAGGCACTTAAACTTGAAAAAGGTAAAATGAGCTTTAAAAAAGGCAAAAAAAGGCATATCTTTTTTAATTTTGTTATGTACTTCGTTTATGTACAATGTGAAGGGCTAATTAAAGATATAAAAAAATACATACAGTGGTCAAAAAATTATAACCGAACCACTTTTTGCCAAGTTTTAACGTATTATATTTGTTGTTATTGAACTTTTGTTATTTTTTCAAATAAAAATATAGTTCATTCTTTAACAAAACCCGTGGAAATCCATGTTTCCAAATTTGAGTAGTCCACTTGCAAAGGCGCTATGTAAATTTTTTTAGATTTTTAGTTTTTGGCGAGTAACGTACCAGTATTTAAAGTAGTTTCATGTCCACTAACAATACATTGCAAAATCTTTCTATTTCTGAAAAAATAGCATCAAATGGTAACTACTATTGCAAAAATCGCTATAATACTTATGTATGTATTTATACACTTTCAAAAGTCTCCATCTTCTGATGAACTTAGAAAACTGCAAGAAAACGTGGTAGTTTCGGTGCCTAGTGGAGGGCGTCGTACAAAAAAAAGCAGACCAATCTTCATGGAAGAGCGAACGCTAAGCGAAAAGCTAACAAGTAATTTTTAGCAAATAAAAACCGACTTAAAAAAAATATATATATGTATATCTATATATTTCATGATCCAATGATCGGATCTAAACCAAATTAGTATGGGACCACCTCTGAGACACTACCTTTCCGTTGCAAAATTATTGAAATCGGTGGATGTGGTGCAAAGTTATGCGGTAACAAACACAAAAAAAAAAAAAATATTTCGACGAACTGATAACCTCCTCCTTTTTTGGAAGTCGGTTAAAAAAAGATAGCTATGTAAAAGTTACTGTTTCAAAACTCGCTATATTCAATTTTTATTTATAAAATGTGCAAAAGCTACCACACTGCGATATTGTTTTTTAATGTTATTAGGCTCTTGTTTATCCAAATTTTCAGATAATAAAGGGAAACATACAATTTGGATGTTACTTGTTGTTGTAGACGTTTTTTTAATTTATGGCTCACTATTATAAAATCACATAACGCTATTTGAAAGTGGACAAGTACTCATTTGTGCAATATTAAAAACAAATTCAACAATCTTTCGTACAAATTTCGAACTTTCAAAAAATTCTAAAAAATCATCGACATTTTTAGCCATATGAAACGTGTACTTTATTCTACTAGAATTCAATGGGCTACAAAAATGCATACTCAGAATTTAACTAAAAAACGATTTTAACGATATTTGTAGAATTGTTTTTTTAATTGCATAAATTTTTAAGGCAGTGTCACTCGATTGGTACACTTGTACAGATTTGTAAATTTTTATATTAGGCTATTGGTAAAAAAAGGGAACATTTTTTTTAGTAGTCAAAAGATTGGTACAATACAGCGATGTTCTATTGAAAAATTTCAATAAATCAATTTTCGTGATTGGGATAGTGAAAAATATTTTGGGTGTTCAAACAATTGGGATACGATTTGCACCGAATTTCGGCAAATACCCAATCGTGTGACACTGCCTTTAAACTTGTATTTATACGGATGTTGGTAAAGAACGAACTATAAAAAACTAACCGAAATTAAAGAACAACAAAAGTAATATTTTAAAACTTGTCAAAATTTGGTGCGGCTATAATTTTTTCGACTACTGTACATAAGTTGGCTATGATTACTCGGCCGTGCTATCATAGTAGCACAATGCCACTCATATTGGACTTACAAACAAAATACGAGCAGGAATTTCAAGATTTCAATCCTGTTTTTATGAAAAATTTTATTTTTATCAGTATTTTTCTTTTAATCAAAACATGTTGAAATAAAAGTGAAATTAAAAAAAAATTTTGCCAGAACGGAAATGTCTAAAAAAGCATAAAATTAAAAAAATATGTTTATACGTTCATGTCATGTCAATAAACAGTTTTCATCATCAGGTGGAAGATGCAATGAAGGGAGCAAAAAATACCTACGAGTTTAAGGATTTCGAAAACGCTGTACGGGAGGCAAATGAGCGAGTCGTCGTAAAGTCTATGATTTTTTCGGATTTGGCAAGATTACACGTCGATAGCAATATTAAATAGCAAACCCGGGCGTCCCCATCTGAACGACATCAAACCGTTGTAGGCCTGCAGAGGTAGCATGGAAATTAAATACAAAACGACGTACGAGTATATAGAAGAATTCAAAATTCTCGATTTTCTTCAATTGAAGATTATGAAATCGGGATTCAGACACCTATAAGAAAAGGATCGAGTCGAAGGAATCAAGAAACAAAAACATGCGATATAATTAAAAAGCTGGTGCCTTTGATGCCAGAAAGTAGTGATGTGCTGAATTGTCGGTACCCAATACTTCCTTTTTGGTACCCGATACCGATTCTTTACATTAAACCTTCGCCATTATATGCGTTTCAAGTTTAGAGAAAACTGTCATTAGTAATTTGTATAATATTGGCTAAAACACTTGAACTTATCGCAACAGAGAAATATTATTTTATCAGTTTTAGCCTAAGTCGATCCAAAGTTCAAGAAAAATGCTTTGACGAATGAAGAAGCCTTTCAGTTGGGAGATTCTATAACCAGTTAGCGACAAGTTTCGGATCGATATCGCACTTGTTGAAGTAAAAATATTTCATATCATACGTCAACAAAACCGATTTCCCCAGAGTAAATGCGAAGATGGAGTTTAAATTTTCTGGAATATTTAAGTTTTCCCAAGATTTTTTTTAATCAACTCTTAGTATCCAACTTCTTTGTGTATTTTCATCAATAACAGAGCAGCCTCCCACTATCTTTAATATTTGCCGCTAAACTTTTCAGCGTATGTATCTCCTTGCACACATGCTAACGCGCGTCAAACCCGTAGAGTTAATCAGTGAGCTTAACATCGCGTTGAAATGTCTGTACTGAGCATTCATCCAGTTCACTCTTCCACGTGAACAGTTGGGCCGTGTATACGTCGCATTAGGCTTTCTGCACATTGGTCGTCCAATCATAGTTGCTTCATCGTCACAATCATGATGCGACGATTACATTACGACTACACTTTCGCACACTCGGTCGTGATATTTCAATTCATTTGGCGTCTAAAAATTCACTTGGAGCAGGTATTTTCTATTTTTCTGGTTGATATTTTCGCGAAATATTTACAAAAACCTGCAATTTTTAAAATATAGACTGTGCTGCAACAATTCTAGACATCATTTTTCAGTAATATCTCTTCTTGTCTTTTCCTGAAATGTGTTTTGTGCATGCACACAGGGACTTTTTAAAATTTCGTCATATTTTATAGCTAAAACGCTCACATTTATTGAATTTTGATGCAATTATCCACTTTTTAATAATTTCCACAGATTTTATGCAAAAAATACTAATTTATTTTTATGCAATTTTGATGCAAATATTAACTTTTTCACTAATCTTTCCCCATAAAATGTAAACAAACAATGCGTGCACAACGATTAGCAAACGACAGTGCCGTACTTATCCGTTTCTGCATCTTCTACGATTTGCCGATAACGACAAGTGTGCAGATCTCCTTTGAAATGCATGTGCTCGGCTCAAAATTTCAGGGCGAGACGATAACGCAACTATATTGGACGACAAGTGTGCAGATAGCCTTAGATCGACTTTTCGCATTATCGCGTTTTCGCTGGCAATTAAGCAGCCATAAAGAACAAGCCGCTTCATATTCGGAATAAAAGTGGGGTAAAAATTTGCCGAAGCCAAATTTGCCTTAGTATCGGGTTTCGATAGGAGTATTTGTTTTTCGATACCTACTCAGTACTTGGTTCAGAAGTATCGATACCAAAATTTCCCGTATTTTTCGGCAATTTCATTATTCATTTCAACCTGTAAGCTTCTACTCAACATGATCATGCCTTAATGCGGCTATCATGCTTTATTGTAGCTAAAAATTATCGTTGATTTTTTTTTATGGAAGGTGTTGCGAATTTTCTTCCATAATGCATGGACAAAACTGTCTTTTATATGGAAGGAAATGCGCAACACCCTTCACAAAAAAATTTGCACTTTACTACTTTACTAAAATTAAATGAGCTATAAAACCCCATACTCGAAATCTTTCTAGGAAATCTATTTAAAAAAAAAAANCGCGTTTTCGCTGGCAATTAAGCAGCCATAAAGAACAAGCCGCTTCATATTCGGAATAAAAGTGGGGTAAAAATTTGCCGAAGCCAAATTTGCCTTAGTATCGGGTTTCGATAGGAGTATTTGTTTTTCGATACCTACTCAGTACTTGGTTCAGAAGTATCGATACCAAAATTTCCCGTATTTTTCGGCAATTTCATTATTCATTTCAACCTGTAAGCTTCTACTCAACATGATCATGCCTTAATGCGGCTATCATGCTTTATTGTAGCTAAAAATTATCGTTGATTTTTTTTTATGGAAGGTGTTGCGAATTTTCTTCCATAATGCATGGACAAAACTGTCTTTTATATGGAAGGAAATGCGCAACACCCTTCACAAAAAAATTCCAAAAAACCAATGGTTTTAGCGACTTGAAATTTGCACTTTACTACTTTACTAAAATTAAATGAGCTATAAAACCCCATACTCGAAATCTTTCTAGGAAATCTATTTAAAAAAAAAACAAAATTTCGATGAACATTTTTTTTAGTTTAATTAGGTTTTGTGAACTTTGTGCAAGCGTTGAAACTTTTATTTATATCGTATGTGATATAGATTTACCCATATTTTAAATTAAAATGTTGAACAACAAATAAATAAAGATAAGTTGTCAACAGCATCATTATGAATTTTGCTGCTATTATTTTGACCGCAACTGTACGTCTTACTTTGTTTTTATCGTTTTGACAATTATATGTCTTCGTACATACTACATATTTTTGTATAAATTAAAAAGTGATGAGAAATAAACGAAATTTATCATAAGCTTATACACTATCTGAACATTTTTTCGTTGAAATGGATCACCTTTGTTAATATTTATGTATATGGTTCGTATTTGGGCTTTTAAAGCGAATCTCTTGTTTCTCAATTGTCCCGTTAAAATTTTTTTAAATCCTGTATTTTTGGGACAAACTATGCGCTTATGGCTGGAAAAAAATCTGGCAACACTAATGCATACCTAATAAATATCACAGAGCACATCCAGGTGGTTGATTTGACTTGGTTTGGCAAACAAGCAACCACTAAATTTTTTCTTGATTCGTTCAAAACTATTAATTTCTCAGTTTATTGTCTATTCGCATATTTATTTCTAGAAGGTGAGATTGAGAATTTGGACACTTATACATATAAACATGGCATACAAACAATGGCAACTCTAATGTAAATAAATCTGTATTCAAAGTATTTTATTAATTAAAGTTGAGACATGAGTCAATCTTTAAGTGGTCAAGAGTTCTGGCGAGTGCATCTAATAAAAATAATTCAATTGTGATTTGCGTACGTTTTGTCGGTGATTTCAAAGAACGAGGTCATTTCGTATTTTGCCAACACAAGTCAAATCATTCAATTAGCTCGTACTGAATCCAATCACAAGTAAGTAGTAAATACAATTGCACATTGTATTGTGTAACAATACTTACTATAACTTTTAAATAGATAATCAACTCGCTTTTATTAGTATTTATGTGCTTTTATGTGTAGGTATCTATAAACTGAGAGTGTGTTTTGTGCAATTAGGTAATTGATTATTGTTTGATTAATGATACTAACAAAGAGTCATATGTTTATAAACAGCCAATGAGAGACTAAACCAGAGGTTCCCAAACTTTTTTTTCCCGTAGACCACTTTCAAAAATTTACTGGTTTCGGTGGACCCCCTGCTGATACATTTTTAAATATTCCCAAAGCTCGTAAAAAAAATGAAATGTGAAGATTAGATCTAACTATGTAAATTTGCATCGCGAGTGCATTCACCAACTAAACTCGGAGTGGCCAAAATAAAAATAAAATATTTTCTATCTTTTATTTTTTATTTCTATTTATTAAAATAATGTGATTACACACTTGCAGGTTTTAAAAAATAGAGCTCGTAAATCCATCAAAAAACTCTCTCGCTCTGAGAAGTTATATTTTTGAAGAGCACTTCGAGCCCTAGCGTTATTTATATTATCTTCACCATAAACTCATAAAATGTTCGCCTCACTCATGACTTTGTGCGTGGAGTATTTGCAAAAAAGTTTATATGTGTTGATGGCATAATTTTTATTTTTATCGCTCCGAGTTTTAAAGTGAGGCGAAAAATATTCATCACTCACATTTTTAAAACACAAAACTTAAAACTTTTTACGCCAAACTTTTAATTCAGAAACTGATAATAGAGAAAAGAACGAGTCTAGAAAAATCGATAACAAAAAACCAAGTAAGCAAGAAGGACAAAAAGTGTTCCATCGTCTCATCCTCTTAAAGGCAGGATGGGCAAATGGACTTGTCATTTACGCCTATCACAGTCAGGTGTTGATGCCAGTGATGAAGTGAACAGTCAGCAGTCCAACAAGTTGTCTGCAGTGTCGTCTGCTCAGTGAGAGCTAGATAGACCTTCTGAGATTGAAGGCAACATGAGTTTTGCACACTTGGATCCCCTCGATGCCTCCCAGTCAATAGTCCCAAATGGTCAGATGTCTCATAACCAGGTACTCCTGAGTGACCTGGCACCCAGAGTAAAGCAAGCTCGTTACGTTTACCAGCAAAATTTAGTCGAGACTTGCATTGCCCAACTAGTTTGGAAGTAGTTAGAGGGCTGGCCAATCCCTTAAGTGCAGCTTGGTTGTCACTCCAGACACATAAACTCCTTCCCCTCCACCTATATTCTACCACGTAGTCCATGGCTTTGAGGATTGCAATTACCCCAGCCTGAAAGACCGAAGCACATTCCCCAACAGAAAAATGAATTTTATCCCCATTAACTTCGAAAAAGTCCCCAGATCATGACCCCGAGTCAGTTTTGGAGTCATCAGTGAAGATTCGAGAATGTGTGAGTCCGGTCTCAGTGATGGAATAAAACCAGCATTCAGTCTCAGGGAACTCGACATTATAGAATCTCTTCAACAAAGGTAATGGTGGCGTACTACCCTGTAGCATTGAAAATACTCGAATCTTTGCCGCCAGCAATTTCCACCGCGCCCCACTCAGTGTTATACCAACATCCGGTTCTTTTTAATCTGCAGGTGGCCTTTAAGGCTTTCCCACATATGAAAACATAAAGTGACGGTAAGGGCAGCAGTGTGTCAAGAGCACTATACACCACTCAAAAAAATTTAAGTTAAATAAAGAGACTATCAAGCAATCATTTTGGTTCTTTACTATCGAAACCAGATAAATTTTCGTGGAGCCCACTTACAACTCATGGACCCCCATATTTTTTTCACGCCAACGTTGATCCCGTCGAGTGTCCCGTGGACCCCTTTGGGGTCCACCTGGACCACTTTGGGAATCACTGGATTAAGCTAATAATTTAACTAGCAGCACCGTTCAAACACATGTATGTTTGTATGTATTGGAGAACTGCACGATTACACAAAAAAGTAACATCCTAATCGTAAAAATGAGGAGCGTTTCTAAATAAACGGCTGAGGAAGGGATTTTCTAATAATGCCTTCTCTTTGGAAGCTTTATTAGAAGATCTTCCAATAGATCTGCCATTCGAAGGCAACCAAAGCATTAGATTTAATTGGCAATAGTCAAACTACATAACATAGCCCTAAAATTTCTACAGAGAAAGTACAAGTTTGAGATCGATTTTAAGCGGTCGTTATTCATATATCCGCATTCATACATATATTACCCTCCATATTAATTCAGGTCTATTACATGCGCCCACGCTTTTCATTTTCAATCTCATAAATGGTTTATAATGACTTTTGCTAAAATTTCAAAATCATCAAAAGTTATCAAAACAAATTCTATGGGACTGAGAAATATTATTTTCTACTTTTTAGTCCATTTATAAAAGCGTTATATATTAAAAAGTTTTTTATTTTCTACTTTTTAGTCTTGTCTGTATAAAATTTTGCAATAGATATTAAAATAATTCAACTTGCAGTGAAAAAAGAACAGAAGACTATGCAAGCAAAATTCAGTTAAGTTCATTTAAAGAAATGGCTTGTCGTCTATTTCCGCTGTATCGTATGTAAATTGTGCATATATTTAGACGCAATATTTAACTTCTTCTGGCGGGGCGACATCTAGAGTTTTCTAGTTGCATCTCTACAGACACTAGGTTTATATCTAGAATTTGCATTAATAGCTTTGCTACATTTATAGTAAAATGGTGGTCTGGACACACAACTTTGCAAGTTGATAAAAGCTTTGTAAAAATCGCAGTAGAGCAGCGGTGTGTGTCTACTCCAGAGACAAATTCAAACAGTTTCATTATTATTTCACGTCAATTTTTCCGTTCTAAGGAAAGCTTAATAAGACGGCCTGGAAACTCAGGCCAATCCATACAAAATGAAAAGTAGTAAAGAATCGAACACGCAACGCCTATCGCTCCAAAAGATCGGAAACAAGGGCTCCCAGAAGACTTCTTAGAAAAATCATAGTAAACAAGTAAGTTTTATAAACTTTTTTATAACAAGTAAGAAAGTCTAAGTTCGGGCGGAGCCGAACATTAAATACCCGGCGCAAATATTAAATATATTATTTTCATCTTTCCGAAAGCAAACGTTACATGGCAAGCCGGGGTGTATCAATTTTGAGTAAATTAGCGTCCGTAAATTTCGAAATATTGAAGTTTCAAGCATTTCTCAAATTTACCGTTATATGAAAAGCGGCCGTAATTGTAGTCGGATTTCAATAATTTTCAACATTTTGCTTTTATGTGGGAAGCACAATAACCATACACATTGGTACAAATTGGTATAACGGTTACTGAGATACATATATGTGATCATAAGTTGGCGGTGCCACGCCCATTGTCCAACATTTATAAACGTATTTCCTAGTAAAGAATTGTTGCAAGCATCAAGTTTGAATAAATTAGCTGTAATATTT
>NW_016158508.1:64827-65591 GCF_001687245.7 Rhagoletis zephyria | reverse complement strand
TGCGCTCGGGTATAAAAATGTATGAGAACCGTTAATTTCTTCATGGTCTAATGATCGGAATGGGATCCGCCTTGATGTACCACCTTTCCAATAAAAAAGAATTATCGAAAACTGTTCGCGTTGTCCAAAGTTATTAAAAAACATTTCGATTAATTGATAACCTTCCTCCTTTTTTATACCCGAGCGCACTTGTGCACAAGGGTATATTAATTTTGTTCACATAACGGTTGTTTGTAACAGCCAAAACGAATCGAGATAGATATAGACAAATGTATACATAAATGNAATGATCAGAATGAAAAGAGAAATCGATTAAGCCATGTCTGTCTGTCCGTCCGTCCGTGTACACGATAACTCGAGCAAAAATTGAGATATCTCAACGACCTTTGGTATGTAGGCTTCCATTTACCCAAGGTAGGTTGATATTGAAAATGGGCGAACTCGGACTGTAACCACGCCCACTTCCCATATAACGGTAATTTTCAGAAATACGGAAACTGCGATATTTTATTAACTACTGGAGATTATTCACTCAAAATTGATATTTACAATAGGTTTTAGACGAAAAAAAAAAATATTATAGCCACGCCAACTTATGGTTACATGTGTATATCTTGGTAACCGCTTTACCAATTTCTTCAAAACTTGGCACAGTTTTTGGCCTTCACACATCATACCAAAGGGCCGAAAATTTTTAAAATCGGACAATAACACAGCCCACATCCCATATAACGGTAATTTAGAGAAATACAAAATCTTCGATA
>NW_016158508.1:57063-64817 GCF_001687245.7 Rhagoletis zephyria | reverse complement strand
TATTTATTTCTGACTGTACATATACCTTAACGTTCCCTCTCGAGTATCAAACCACGTTCGACCATGGAAACCTAATTTAAAATTAAACGCCAAGCACGTTTGACATATCAGACTGGCTTTTGACTGCAAAAAAAAAACAACGGCGTCCTCTTTCGGTTAATGAAACAACATCTTTAGCATATCCAATCAGCTGACGAATTTAATTTTCTAGCTGAATAGGCACCTAACAAACTCCTGCTTTCGTAAAACTGTTGGGATCATAATATAACAATTTTTAGAAGGTAGTTCCACTTCTTCTTTTTATCCGCCTGTTAGCTATCTGACATCTTTTTCAAAAAAAAAAATCCAGCTTTTACCGTTGGAAAAATAAAACAAAGGAAAGCCAAACATATACATAAGCATACAATCTTCTAATATTTTTTAATAATTTTCTTCATATAAAATTATGNAATCCAGCTTTTACCGTTGGAAAAATAAAACAAAGGAAAGCCAAACATATACATAGGCATACAATCTTCTAATATTTTTTAATAATTTTCTTCATATAAAATTATGAAAAAATTAACTGCTGGTTCCGTGGATATTGCAACACACCCAATAGATGTAAAGATACAGCTGTGTATAAGAGCCACTGCGTACCACAGACTTTATCGGCCGCCTATTTAAATAGTAGGGCTCGCTTAAATATGTACATGAAGATGTATGGAGGTGCGCACCCTACACCAACTAAATCGCGGGGCCGATTAAATCCGTGGTGTGCGATGGATCTAAAACATTTTAAACAAGAAATATTACCGTCACATTTTCGTTTTTATGATTTTTATTCATGTGAGTAGCAGTGGCAAGAATATATGTTTTAATTACGTATATGTATATTAAAAATGAAGTGATCAGTTATGAAATATATAAAACTTTACATGTTCTGTTAAAAGTATCTATAATAACAAGCGAAAATCTCCAAGTTCTATATCGTAGCAGTGGCCACATTGCGTGTTTTTCACAGACACGATTTATGTCAAAAAATTTTAAGTGAAACTACCTTGTAAAAATTATTGTATCATGGTTGGGATTAATTCGTTTATACCCCAGTAAAAGAATTATATGCGCAATACTTCAACTCGTTAAATGAAACCCCAATAAAAGATCTTTGATGATTTTTCCCTATAATTGTTTTCAAACTTTATCAAAAGATGATTTAACTTTACCAAATTTTCATATAAAATATTTATATGTGCAAAGAAACAAGCTGTAAGGCTATCGATTATTTTAAAGCAAGTTTTAAAGATAATTGTATTTGTTGGTATCGGATTGTATTTCTATTGCAGAATTTTATTTGTTTTACTCTTCGCGGCATAGGTTTTACCGAAATTTTGTAGAAAAACATTAATTATTTCCTCCTTTTTGTGCAGTTTGGTATATTTAAGTTTCTAAACGATATCATTCTGTTTGAATAAGTAAAAATCTTGTTGAGGAGTAGATCTCAATCCCCATTGGAAGTCAAGCCCCTATTTGAAGCTAGATACTCTAAAGGAAGGTATTTCATTCCTTTAATACCGATTTTGTTGTTCGTACAACGTTTTACCGCTGTAATTTCCAAATATCTTCCGTCGAAATACCCGAAAAATTTTCCAAATAAAGGGACAAAGAATGTTTCTACTTCCGGAGATTAATTTTTCTCAAAATTAAAAAATTTTTATATTTTTCCAAAGCTATACGCTTTTTACTTTAAATAAGAAATCCTTTTCGCCAAGGGTAGGTTTGCCATGGAAGCCAAATGACTCTCCAAATAGTTATGCTGAGCATATGGTTCAACTATATTTAATTTTTTTTTTTCATCACTTTAAATATTGCTTTTCAATTCTTCCTACACATTTGTAATTTTTGTAAAATACTAAAAACGCATTTTCGTGCCATAGAGTGGGCTGTGCTTTAGCGATTTATTTCTTCCCGCCAAGTAACAAAACTGTGTTTATTATTTATTGGAAACTTTTACTTGCGAAGAACAGATTCAAATACATATAAATTTTGACGATAAATCATGCTTTTCCTAGTAGCTGACCTTTGGAGATATCGTTTGGGCCACTGTTTCGGGGTTTTATAGGGCCGCCAAGTTTATGATTACCATGGTCCTCGGGATTTTTAAAGAAACTTCTTATTGTAATCTGTTGTCTGATTACTTCAGCAGTTATTTAGCTAGCTTTCATGCCACAAAAATTCTTCCCTGTTATATTTCCGGGCTCTTCTTCAAATAGTTCAATACGATGGGATATTATGGGCCATAATTTAACATATGAAAATAATAAAAGGATCAGTTCATCCCCTTCGTATTAACCTGCGGGCTGTGTCGGAGCCACAGCAGCTAAACTTAAGATCACATTCAAGTTAAAAACGGTACATGAAATATTCGTTTAGATTGTATTGAATTGAATTTAATAAATCAATACTTTACTATTTTATTTTTATTAATACTTAGCAATAGAGAAGCAGATCCACATTAACTTCAATCACATGTAACATCAGTTTATAAATAGATATATGCCATGACGTGCATCGCACTGCAGAAATTTGTATTACTTTTTATATTAGCCTACGTCCCCGTAATAGTATTCTTCTTCGTGTTCGTGCTCGTCTTCGCATTATCTTCGTCTTCGGATTTGCGCATAAGTTAACTAAGACTTCTGAAACAGCTGGGAAGTCTCCTAAATATAGTTAGGAAATATTGATATCCGATATTGTGATACCTAAATATTTCATCTGTCTGATGAATTAAGTTAAATGTGATTTTTTAAATACGTGACAACGCTCCTAAATACAGTTCAGAAGTAAAGCCTTTCTAACCGACTTCCAAAAAAGGAGGAGGTTATCAGTTCGTCGGAATATATATTTTTTTTATGTATGTTACCGCATAACTTCGGACCACGTCAACCGATTTCTTTCCATCGGAAAGGTAGTTTCTCAGAGGCGGTTCAATACTAATCTGATTTAGATCCGATCATTGGATCACGAAATATATATATATATATATATATATATATATATATATATATATATATATGAGNGAATATATATTTTTTTTATGTATGTTACCGCATAACTTCGGACCACGTCAACCGATTTCTTTCCATCGGAAAGGTAGTTTCTCAGAGGCGGTCCAATACTAATCTGATTTAGATCCGATCATTGGATCACGAAATATATATATATATATATATATATATATATATATATATATATATTTATATGAGAATTGAAGTCGGTTTTGTTTTTTTTGCTTAAAAATAACTTGTTAAAGCCATTTCATTTGATACCCATACTTTTAGTAATTGCTTTAACTTATTAAATAATTAAAGTTAACCTTGCTAAACAGGTGGCAACCCTCTTTAATATTCTAAATATTTAAACTAAGGATATCTGACCACCTTCGTTTCACGTCATATTTTAATATTTCATTTAACTTATACATACTTTAATTAATAGCCCAATTCTCTATCGGTGACAACATTTTTTTTATTGACAAATTTAAAATTTTCATATGTTTTACCGTAATAAAAACTGTGACAAGAATTTGCCACTGATGCAGAATAGATATTTATTTAATATTTTTTCAACATATGTATATCGTGAATAACATACTAAAATAGTATGTACTGAAGTAGACAAAGCACAAAATAAATGTTCAGAAGAGTGGAAAATTTTTGGAATTTTTCAAAAATGTTAATATGTTGTAGAGTTCTAAGAATTTTCTAGGTTTTATACACAAATACCATGAACATCCCAGCCAGCAAAATCATCGTAAACGAACTTGAAACTGGTTATTTTCTCGAGGAAAACCCGACTAAAATGTCGTCTATGATAGCCGTTTACGATTCGTTTTCGAGTACTTTTTCGCTTGAAATTGTCGAGCGCCTAAGAACAGTCGTAAACGGATCAAAAGGCTGATTTTTAACAAATTTGTGGCACCTGTAATATAGGTTTGCACAAAAAAAGTTATATACCGTTTTAATAAGAGCAAAAGGCGGAATACGCCTATATTTTTACTTATTTAGTTATTTACATACAATAATTAAAAATAGCTTTTTATTGAAGGTCCTATTTCGAACTAAGAAAGCCCATATCTCGATTTCGGAGGCTAACTTTGAAAAACGGAGAAATTACTTTTTTACTTATGACTCAATCTCTTAAAAAAATTGGTTTAGTCCAATACCCAGAAAAAAGTTGAGTATAGTGTTATCGATATCGGCAAAAACACTTATTAAACGTCGGCGTAGTTATATAAGTTAAGAATAAGCTGCCTTTTTTGCGCGATAACACGACGAAAGGTTGGAAAATTAAAATATTAGGATTGTGCTAAAAAATCTGATGCCGTAGATACCAAGTCAAAAAAAAAAGATTGTCAAACTATAATATTGAAGAGCCTGTATTTGTTTACATCTGTTTTGCACAACAAATCTCGGCATAAATCCAAACTATCCGTAGGGCAATGTTGTATAACTTTTTTCCTTAAATGTAATAAATGTTAATATTTTTCTCAACAAGAATTTTTTATCAAAATGTTGAAGCATTTGACGTTTGAACTTCGCTATAAATGCACGATTGAATTAATTATTTTTCATTTACTCTAGAGAAATTGAGGGGAGGGGATGACATATAAAAAAATCCCTCGAAAATTTTATGTCAAAATTTTAATGCAGTTGATTGATTAATCCTTATTAATACATATATGTTAACTAAATGATTCATTTGAAAAGCCAATCTTAACTAATAGCAAAATATAAATTTAGTTTAGTAAGTAGAGTGAAGTTCTAAACTTACATTTTATTTACTTATATTCATACAAATAGAAGAATATTAACAGGAAATATGACTACTATTTTCTTACTACAAAAATATCGTCACCCTTATGCCAGAAGGATGAATGTGCAAATTTACCAATTTTGGGTTATTGGGTTGACTCAAGAATGATAGAATACAAGATTGCGCCAATGAGAGAGGATTTTTGAGCGTAATTTTTGCGTGACGTCATCTTGGTGCAATTTCGAGAGAGAAATGCCAAACCACATATAAAAATATGTAAACAATGCAGAAAAATGTGTTAATTTTAATATTACATGGCCCAATTTTGCAGAAATCAATAAGTATACAAAGTTTGATTAATTAGGAACACGTAGCAATAATTTTGGACAATTTTGGAACTGTGTGATGGAAACTAACACATTCTCATTTATCTTACTAATACATATGCAAATTTTGCGTTGGTTAAAAAGAGACCATAAAATAAGGCCATAAGTTGGAGGAAGACGGAAGAATTTGTACAAAAATGTTTACATCAGATTTTTCACACTGCCCTTTAGAATTTGATAGAAACTTGTAGGTAGCCAGTGACAGAAATCTCTATCAGTCTTGCCACTCAATTGATTTGTCAAATGATAGTCACTGTTCTAGCAGGGGAGCTTAGCCGACGACGCTTTAAAGGAATTTGAAGGAATGCGACAAGATGCCGAAAAAACTTTCATTTGCTTTTCGCACACGTAGAAGAAGTATGCACCAGCCTAGGTACAGAAATCAAAGTACCGCGATACAGCAGTCGCCAAAAGAATCGCTTTAATGTGAAAACCGGAGACGCCGAGGCATACTATCACATTGCTTTTTACATTCCCTTCTTTGATACATACATTGCTCATTTGAAAAGCCGGTTCCTAAACCATAAATCAGTTTTAAATAATTTTAGTGTTTTGTTTCCAAAGTATGATTTTAACGAAAAAAAACATTCAAATGCTTAGATACCTTGCAATCTGTTAAGGATATCCGTGTGTCTAAACGTAAGCGTCTTCATAGTCCATCTAAGGAAATTGCTGCCGTTGTACGTCAGAATAATCTTCCGACGGACCTAATTAATTTATCCTCTCCGTGTCCTCCAGTATCAGAATCCTCAGCCTCCAAAGACCGTGTAACGAAATCTGCTTCGGATAATAAAGAGCCTGAAGTATCTTCCCCTTCCCCAATAGAAGTGGTGGCCTTCCCTATCCTCAACTACTAACGCAGAAACTCAACCCCCTCCACCGGTAGTCCAGTCTGATACGAGGAAACTAATTGTGGTTCCTCCAAAAAAGTCAATCTTTGTTTCTAGATTTTCGAGAGACACTACCGAAGACGATATAAAGCTTTACATCTCATCAAAAATTACAACTGTCGACTTAAGCATCGCAAAATTTAATTTTAATTACGAAAGAAATATTGCTTCATTTAAAATTGACGTAAATTTAGAAAATTTTAATGCGCTTCTTAGTAGCTCTTTTTGGCCCCCCGGAGCTTTCGTTCGTGAATTCGAATATAGGCCCAAAAAAGTAAATAACTTAGCTAATACTCCGCGTCATAACACTGAATCAAAAAACTAATTATTAAATCTGCTTTAAGTATTTATTACCAAAATGTAAGAGGCTTAAATACTAAATTAACGAACTTATACTTTAAAGGCCTTGAATGTAATTATAATATTCTTTCTTTTACTGAAACGTGGCTGAAACCTCACATTTTCAATTCAGAGGATTCTTCCAAATAATTATCATATCTATAGACAAGATAGGGAGGACAGAATCGGCGATGGCGTGCTCTTCGCTGTAGACTCTTCAATACCATCTGAAGAAGTTAGTCTTCCACACATTGATTCAGTAGAGTTCAAATGCATTCGTGTACAGGCTGGAAAAGGGTCTATTTACTTAGCTCTGTGCTATATCCCTCCCCGATCTGACACATTGGTGTATTCACGACTCATCTCTTTACTGAAATCAGTTAATTTACTGACTAAACCTTCTGATTCAATGATTATGTTGGGTGATTTTAACTTACCAAGCATATCATGGAACATCATTGACAATGATATCATACCTTTCGCGTCTAGTGCGTGCAACAACGTATTTTTAGAGGAGATGGCTGAACTCTGCCTAACTCAGGTTAATGTACTTCACAATAAGTTTGGTAAAGTATTAGATCTTGTTTATGTTGATGATGCATCTAAGTCCGTTGTAAATAAGTGTGATCCACTAGTTTTGCCCGAAGATGTCTACCACCCTGCTATGGAGGTATCTTACGAAGTTATAAGTGATGGTCAAAATTGCAGTACCCAAGCATACGAGCCAAATATTCGCTTTGATTTTTCAAAAGCCAACTTTAAAATGCTTAGCAAGGAACTGTCTAAATTTTCGTGGCCTGCATTTAAAGAAAATATTGAACAAAGCGTTGCACTTTTTAACTGTACTTTACATAAATTATTTGAAAAGCATGTGCCTAAACGTATGTATGTTCCTGAAGAGCAAACACAGTTATGGTTCACTAAAGAACTGAGAAATTTGAAAAACAGAAAGTCGCGTTATTTTAGATTACACAAAAAAACCGGTTTACAATCATACTATGTAAAATACTCACTTTTGCGGCATAAGTTTTTTGAATTAAACCGTCTAGTGATAATCAAACAATTTCTAACATGCTCGCTCAGTTTTTTAAATCCAATTATTCCAGTAACTCACATGCTAACATTGACTATCCTTTTAAATTATGTCCAATGAACTCAATAAATATCCCAGTAATATCTCCCGATGATGTAGTAGTTTATCTGAAATCCTTAAAGCGGTCCTTCAGTTATGGTCCTGACCAGATCCCTACTTGTATTCTTATAAATTGTTCTGATTATCTCTATGAGCCGTTAACAGCGTTATTTAATTTATCTCTTAAAGAGGGCGTTTTTCCAACTATATGGA
>NW_016158508.1:44711-57038 GCF_001687245.7 Rhagoletis zephyria | reverse complement strand
TGGAGGACACGGAGAGGATAAATTAATTAAGTCCGTCGAAAGATTATTCTGACCGTTGCACGTCCTTAGATGGACTATGAAGACGCTTACGTTTAGACACACGGATATCCTTAACAGATTGCAAGGTATCTAAGCATTTGTATGATTTAAACATATTTTCATAATGCTTAAATTTTTCTGTCAGTACCGACAATTCTCTTCCTATTTCTGTAAAACCATTTCTGGTTTGCCTAAATAGCTTGAAAAGATCAACTTCGGTTGACCTGCACTTTACGCAAGACCAGCGAAGGCCCTTGCCATCATTAATAGCGTCCAGAATTCTTCCCGTCAAACCAGCACATTTCAGATGGTAAATACCATCACACAGCCAGCACGATAAGTAGCGTTCAGAATCGCTTTTAATTTGGCAAGTATCAAGATCACACTTCATATTGAAAGATTTATGTAATACACTCGTTAATAAAAGACAAACAAAATAAATTATAACAATTAAGGAGCTGATGTAAATAGCTTTAAATAAATGTAGCGAACAGTTTGAGTATCACTGTAATTATGACACTTAATAAACGCAACGCAAACAGCTTTGACAAGAATTACTAGAAGAAGTAAACAAAAAGAGTAGAACAAATGTGCAAAAACAAAATGAAAGTTAACTACAAAGGATACAACAACAATGATAGCAACAAATGACTCGGCAAAATTAGAATGTATGCTAGTGAAATTTAATTAAATTTACTTTAATATAAAACCAATAACTTTCACTTAGCTTCAATTATTTCACACTCTGATGCTCATAAGCACTTTTTATCACTACTTTAACACAGAATTAGCACAATGAACTTAGTAAGTAGAAAGCCAAAATCAGAGCACAATAAAGTACAACCTCACAGATTGACGTTTGCTTAACCTTAAAAGGAGGAGGTTATCAGTTCGTCGGAATATTTTTTTTATATATGTATGTTACCGCATAACTTTGGACCACGTCAACCGATTTCGATAATTCTTTTTGCATCGGAAAGGTAGTGTCCTCAGAGGTGGTCCCATACTACTCTGATTTAGATCCGATCATTGGATCATGAAATATATGTATATATATTTTTTTTAAGTCGGCTTTTTTTGCTAAAAATTACTTGTTTTACTATTAATTTTTAGATTAGAGCATCCGGATATACGGATATTTTTACACTATCCGTAGTAAAAAAATCCAGATAGAACTCGCAGTCCCATTTAAGCCCAAAATACAATTACGCAATGGCAGCGGCAGTTTTTCGAAATCAGCTGTTTTTTAGAAAGTGTGGTGTCCGATGGAGCGACTCACAATACAGCAGTGGCAGCTAGCAGTACTGCTCAGTTTAGCCCAAATTCTAAATTCACTGCCACTGCCTTCATCGCAGCAAACCTCGCATGTTGAATTTGACATAAATGAAACGCAGCCAACTTCTGCTGCTGTCGCTGAAGCCTAAAAGGCGACAACAAAAATGAAAACAAACAAAAGGGAATGCCTAAAAAGCAGTCACTGACAACGCTGTATTGTGTTTGCTGCGGCAATCACTGCCAATATTAGCAGTAACAGCTGATTTTAAAAACTGTCACTGCCACTGCGCTATTATATTTTGGGCTTTAATAACCATACGGCGGTTTATTAGTTGCGATACACAGTGTAACAAAACAAGGTGAAATCACTATATCTGGCCCTAAACGCCAAAAAGATATAGGCGTTATTCCTGTTTAAACATTTTATTTTTGATGCAGAAATGCATCAAGATGCTGTAGAAATCTTTCTGCATTAAAAAGAAAATTCTGAAAAAATGTCGCTTACTTCTTTTTGGCGCTTGGGGCTCGATCCCTGCAGGGAAAGCTACTAGTTGTGAACTAGAATTCTACCGGTTTGCGTTTCAGCCGAACTAGTTCACGTTCTATCCTTTTTCAATGTTAGCGACTGGTATTTTTAACATTGCGATGTCCTACGAGATGTCAATTGTCAGGCTATGCATCAGCATCTACTAGTATAAATACTAGTAGCATCATACCAGTTGATGAGATAGTCTGCCAATTCATGCCCCGTGAAAAGCATAAGTGTGCCTTTTTGCTCGGGACGCTACAGCAGTCACAATGGCCGACAGAGAAGAGCACTCGCGTGGTAAGCCTGAGGTCCCAGGTTCAAATCCTGGCGCAGGTAAAATTTTTTTATTTTCTATTTTTTATTTTATTTTTATTTTTTATAAATTTATTTTTTTGTTTATGCTGTTTATTGTAATTTTTTAATTTAATAAAAAAATATTTTTGTTTAATTTCTTTGTTTTTATATTTCTTCCTAAATGTTTTTTTGCAACGCAATTAGATTTTCAAATTTGTTATTTATTTATAAATTGAATAAATTATTTTTACTTACATTTATTTAACTTTAAAAATCTTAACCACCTCCAAGCGGCCTCGAACCTGCGATTTCAGAACCAGAACCAGTAGTCTTCACGTGACGCCACAGCCGACATTTGTAAGAAAAGCAATTAATTGCGTTTTATTTTTGGCTTTGGCAATTCAAAAGCAGATGTCGCTAATCGCCTAAGTTCTTCGAAATTGTCGAACTGGTAGGCACATACTAGTTAATGAACTAGTATTTTTTCTAACTGGTTTGGCTTTTCACTGCAGGGATATGACGTACGCTTGTTGGAAAATTTAAATGTAAACAATTCATATACACTAACTCCATTATATCTGCGTACACTGTTGTTTTTTAAATATTCACAATGCTTTGCAAGCTTTAATTTTTTATTATGTTTGTACAATAATATGGTTCAAACAAAAACATATAAATCAAAGTTTCAAACTGTATGCAAATTTAATAAAACCTTAACAAATTTTCATCAAAATTGTAAACTTTTTACTCAGATAAAAAAAATGGTATGCAATTTTATAGCCCATTCGATTTTAGTATAACAATGTACCAATTTGAAGTGGCTAAGAAATCGTGCTTATTTTTAGCAATTTATCCATGTGCGATTCTGTAGGGACGAAAATGATAACAGATAACAATATAAAAAATAACAACAAAAATATAGCTTGCAAAACATTGTGAATATTAAAAAAAAAACTAAGGTGTACGCTAGCGTGGGCCGAAAAGCCGCTTTTTTTAAATTTTGATTGGTAATAGGCAAAAATTATGGTTCATTATGCTCTAAAAAGAATCTGGGTGAAAGATAACAATTTTTGGTCAATATCTTAGGCTCGCCCAAGTCCATCAAAGTTCAAGTGCTAAAAAAGATTTCGTAGCTTACTTCGATTCTCTACAAAAAAAGTCCACATATCAAATTATGTAGGACTAATATTTTCAAAGAGAATTGCAATTTGAGTAAAAAAAATTTATTTAATAATGTATTTGTTAACTTTTTTTGTTATCAGGTCTTTAGTAATACAAGATTAATTGTTGTATTTCACGAAGTTCTTTAAATAAATCTTGAGCTAAATATTAAAGCATATTCATGAATGTCACGTTTTTTTATATACTTAAATTTCAATTCTTAATATTAGTAAGTATTTCTTTACTGCATTCACCCAAGTTTCGGGGGTGACTACTAGTTTTAATAAGTTGTCAGTTCAATTTCTTATCGAAAATTTGTTTTAGAGAATCAATGTCAAATAATTGCAGAAACGATTAACCGGTTTTCTGAGCAACAGAGACGTCTGCTTTTTAAGTAATTTTTGTAAAACAAATCTGCAAGTACATATCGTTCCCCTCATGCCTGCAACAGGAATGTATAAAGATGAAAATTTTAGGAAATCTAGTTTGAAAGTTTTTTTACGAGACTTACAGCCGCACTCAGAAACGTCCCTTAAATTAGCTCTAACGGGCACTTAACTAATGATCGTTAAATCTGTTAATTAATGTTTCCACTCAGAGTTAAAAATTAGGAAATAAAAAAATTAAGTATGGCCCCAGTTGCGGCCCTTTATTTTTGTGGCATCACAAATTTTTTTCGTTCAGTTTGAAATAAAATATAAAAATAAGTAGTTATATCATTTTGCGCGCTGACTCAAGAGACGCAATGGCTGAGTGAGCAGAGCGCAGGCGTGCCATTCGAGAGATCCGAGTTCGAGTCCTAGGGCAGGAAAATTTTCTTTTTCCTTTTTTATTTATTTATTATTTTTTTCTTGTTTAATTTTTATAAACTATCTTTATTGAATTTTTTTTTTGCTTTTTTGATCTAATTTTCTTTTGATTTATAGATTTTATTGCTTTAAAAAGGAAACAATTTTTTCTTTTTATTTAATTAAATTGTTTGCTAAAAGACAAACAAGACCAATAACAGGCCAATTCTGGCATCTGTCTTTCAACTCACCCCAGTCTTTCGAGAGACAAAAGTCTTTATATTTCGGCAACTATCTTGAAAGCCCTTTTCTCGTATTTCGAATAACTAATTGAAAGATATGCCAATAGTGTTATTATATTTATAGTTTAGCAATAAGTTTTCTAAAAACTAAACGAAATGAAAAAGTATTTTTTTTTTAACAGGAAAAACTAAAAATTTGAGAAACTGAAAGTGAAAGAAAAAAGATGAATCAAAAAAGTTTCCAAACGTTAAATAAAATAAAAAAATATGAATTTTTTAAGCAAGAAAACTTAAAAAAGAAAAATTGTATTAAAAAAAAATCGTTGTCGAGGATTGAACTCGGATCTCTTGAATGGCATGAAAGTGCTCTGCTCACTGGGCCATTGTCACTGTTACAGCAACGTTATCGAAACAAACAAAAAATTTCAAAATCATTCGTTAAAAATTAAGTAAAGGTTTTTCAGCCGCGCTCAGAGTCGTTTAATGATTACTTAAGGTGTCCCACAGTAACGATTTGAAAAAATTCCCTCTCAGAGTCAGTTAATGATTCGTTAACGGCATTTAATGAATATTAAAGTTAACAGCCGCACTCAGGAACGTTCCTTAAATTAGCTCTAATGGGCACTTAACTAATGATCATTAAATCTGTTAATTAATGTTTCCTCTCAGAGTAAAAAATCATGAAATGAAAAATGTAAGTATGGCCCCAGTTGCGGCCCTTCATTTTTGTGGCATCACTCCCTTTTTTCGTTCAGTTTGAAATAAAATATAAAAATAAGTATTTATATCATTTTGCGCGCACTAGCTCAACAGACGCAATGGCTGAGTGAGCAGAGCACGGGCGTGCCATTCAAGGGATCCGAGTTCGAATCCTAGGGCAAGAAATTTTTCTTTTTCCTTTTTTGTTTATTTTTTTTTTCTTATTAATTTTTATAAATTAGCTGTATTTAATTTGTTTGCTTTTTTGATCTAATTTTCTTTTGATTTATAGATTTTATTGCTTTAAAGAGAAAAAACAAGTTTTAATTTAATTAAATTGTTTGCTAAAAGACAAGCAAGACCAATAACAGGCCAATTCTGGCATCTGTCATTCAACTCACCTCAGTCTTTCGAGAGCTAAAAGTCTTTATATTTCGGCAACTATCTTCAAAGCCCTTTTCTGTATTTCGAATATCTAATTGAAATATGTGCTAATAGTGTTATTATATTCATCGTTTAGCAATAACATTTCTAAAAACTAAACGAAATGAAAAAAATATTTTTTTTAGACATGAAAATCTAAAAATTTGAGAAACTGAAAGTGAAAGAAAAAAGATGAATCAAAAAAGTTTCCAAGCGTTAAATAAAATAAAAAATATGAATTTTTTAAGCAATAACACTTAAAAAAAAAAATTTATTAAAAAATTCGCTGCCGAGGATTGAACTTGGATCTCTTGAATGGCACGAAAGTGCTCTGCTCGTTGGGTCATTGCCACTGTTACAGCAACTTTATCGAAATTAAAATTTATTGAAAACAAACAAAATATTTCAAAATCATTCGTTAAAAAGTTAAGTAAAGGTTTTTGTTTACGTAACTTTAATGTACATTAAATGCTGTTAATGAATCATTAACTGACTCTGAGAGGGAATTTTTTCAAATCGTTACTAAGGGACACTTTAAGTAATCATTAAATGACTCTGAGTGCGGCTGTAAGTAAACAAAAACCTTTACTTAACTTTTTAACGAATGATTTTGAAATTTTTTGTTTGTTTTCAATAAATTTCAATTTCGATAAAGTTGCTGTATCAGTGGCAATGGCCTAGTGAGCAGAGCACTTTCGTGCAATTCAAGAGATCCAAGTTCAATCCTCGACAACGATTTTTTTTTTAATAAAATTTTTCTTTTTTAAGTTTTCTTGCTTAAAAAATTCATATTTTTTTATTTTATTTAACGTTTGGAAACTTTTTTGGTTCATCTTTTTTCTTTCACTCTCTTCAATCCTCGGCAACGAATTTTTTTTAATACAATTTTTGTTTTAAGTTTTATTGCTTCAAAAATTCCCCCCCTCAAGTCAAAGAATAATATTTCACTAATATGGGTCTAGAAAAAAGGCTCTTTAGAAGAAAGTATGCGTAATAAAGTTTCAAACAAGAATTTTTAAAATCATATATTCCATTTTTCGCTTTATTTATAAAACATTTTGATAATTTTAAACACATTAAATTTTTCTTTCTACTTATAAATCAATGAAACGAAGAATTTTAAAATTTTTCGTGGTTTTTTGAAAAATTCTTCTAGGACTTCGTCAACTGAGAAATTTATATCTTTGTGAATATTCATAGATGCTAGACTGTTGAGTATTTCTTGACATGTTGTATTTCTCAAGTAGGTTTTAATTCTTTTCAGACATGAAAAGCTTCGTTCAGGTGTGGCTATTGAAACGGGCAAAAGTGCCAATATACGTAAGATCCTGAAAACATTCCCAAAAGACGTTGTATTAGCTACTTGTAGTGCTTCGAGAGCATTTCGAAAATGTTCGTGTGAAACTCATTTTTTCCACATTTTTACCTCCAGAAGAAAGTTTTGTTTCGAGCAGTCGATTACTTTTTCATAGAAAGCAAACGATTCTTCAGTATTTACAGCCGCACTCAGAAACGTTCCTTAAATTAGCTCTAATGGGCACTTAACTAATGATCGTTAAATCTGTTAATTAATGTTTCCTCTCAGAGTTAAAAATTATGAAATAAAAAATGTAAGTATGGCCCCAGTTGCGGCCCTTTATTTTTGTGGCATCACTCAATTTTTTCGTTCAGTTTGAAATAAAATATAAAAATAAGTATTTTTATCGTTTTGCGCGCACTAGCTCAACAGATGCAATGGCTGAGTGAGCAGAGCACTCGAGAGATCCGATTTCGAGTGCTAGGGCAGGAAAATTTTCTTTTTCCATTTTTATTTTTTTTCTTGTTTAATTTTTATAAACTATATTTATTGAATTTTTTTGCTTTTTTGGTCTAATTTTCTTTTGATTTATAGATTTAAAAAGAAACAAATTTTTTTCAGTCTTTCTTTTTATATTTCGGCAACTATCTTGAAAGCTTTTTTCTGTATTTCGAATGATTAATTGAAAGATGTGCTAATAGTGTTATTATATTCATCGTTTAGCAATAAGTTTTCTAAAAAAATTTGAGAAGCTGAAAGTAAAAGAAAAAAGATGAATTAAAAAAATTTCCAAGCGTTAAATAAAATAAAAAATACGAATTTTTTCTGCAATAAATCGTAAAAAAAATGTATTAAAACGAATTCTTTGCCGAGGATTGAACTCGGATCTCCTGAATAGTATGAAGGTGCTCTGCTCACTGGTCCGTTGCTACTATTACAGCAACGTTAACGAAATTGAAATTTATTGAAAACAAACAAAAAATTTCAAAATCATTCGTTAAAAAGTTAAGTAAAGGTTTTTGTTTACTTAACTTTAATGTTCATTAAATGCCGTTAACGAATCATTAACTGACTCTGAGAGGGAATTTTTTTAAATCTTTACTGAGGGACACCTTAAGTAATCATTAAACGACTCTGAGTGCGGCTGTTANAAGGAACGTTCCTGAGTGCGGCTGTTAACTTTAATATTCATTAAATGCCGTTAACGAATCATTAACTGACTCTGAGAGGGAATTTTTTCAAATCGTTACTGTGGGACACCTTAAGTAATCATTAAACGACTCTGAGAGCGGCTGAAAAACCTTTACTTAATTTTTAACGAATGATTTTGAAATTTTTTGTTTGTTTCGATAACGTTGCTGTAACAGTGACAATGGCCCAGTGAGCAGAGCACTTTCATGCCATTCAAGAGATCCGAGTTCAATCCTCGACAACGATTTTTTTTTAATACAATTTTTCTTTTTTAAGTTTTCTTGCTTAAAAAATTCATATTTTTTTATTTTATTTAACGTTTGGAAACTTTTTTGATTCATCTTTTTTCTTTCACTTTCAGTTTCTCAAATTTTTAGTTTTTCCTGTTAAAAAAAAAATACTTTTTCATTTCGTTTAGTTTTTAGAAAACTTATTGCTAAACTATAAATATAATAACACTATTGGCATATCTTTCAATTAGTTATTCGAAATACGAGAAAAGGGCTTTCAAGATAGTTGCCGAAATATAAAGACTTTTGTCTCTCGAAAGACTGGGGTGAGTTGAAAGACAGATGCCAGAATTGGCCTGTTATTGGTCTTGTTTGTCTTTTAGCAAACAATTTAATTAAATAAAAAGAAAAAATTGTTTCCTTTTTAAAGCAATAAAATCTATAAATCAAAAGAAAATTAGATCAAAAAAGCAAAAAAAAAATTCAATAAAGATAGTTTATAAAAATTAAACAAGAAAAAAATAATAAATAAATAAAAAAGGAAAAAGAAAATTTTCCTGCCCTAGGACTCGAACTCGGATCTCTCGAATGGCACGCCTGCGCTCTGCTCACTCAGCCATTGCGTCTCTTGAGTCAGCGCGCAAAATGATATAACTACTTATTTTTATATTTTATTTCAAACTGAACGAAAAAAATTTGTGATGCCACAAAAATAAAGGGCCGCAACTGGGGCCATACTTAATTTTTTTATTTCCTAATTTTTAACTCTGAGTGGAAACATTAATTAACAGATTTAACGATCATTAGTTAAGTGCCCGTTAGAGCTAATTTAAGGGACGTTTCTGAGTGCGGCTGTAAGTCTCGTAAAAAAACTTTCAAACTAGATTTCCTAAAATTTTCATCTTTATACATTCCTGTTGCAGGCATGAGGGGAACGATATGTACTTGCAGATTTGTTTTACAAAAATTACTTAAAAAGCAGACGTCTCTGTTGCTCAGAAAACCGGTTAATCGTTTCTGCAATTATTTGACATTGATTCTCTAAAACAAATTTTCGATAAGAAATTGAACTGACAACTTATTAAAACTAGTAGTCACCCCCGAAACTTGGGTGAATGCAGTAAAGAAATACTTACTAATATTAAGAATTGAAATTTAAGTATATAAAAAAACGTGACATTCATGAATATACTTTAATATTTAGCTCAAGATTTATTTAAAGAACTTCGTGAAATACAACAATTAATCTTGTATTACTAAAGACCTGATAACAAAAAAAGTTAACAAATACATTATTAAATAAATTTTTTTTACTCAAATTGCAATTCTCTTTGAAAATATTAGTCCTACATAATTTGATATGTGGACTTTTTTTGTAGAGAATCGAAGTAAGCTACGAAATCTTTTTTAGCACTTGAACTTTGATGGACTTGGGCGAGCCTAAGATATTGACCAAAAATTGTTATCTTTCACCCAGATTCTTTTTAGAGCATAATGAACCATAATTTTTGCCTATTACCAATCAAAATTTAAAAAAAGCGGCTTTTCGGCCCACGCTAGCGTACACCTTAGTTTTTTTTTTTAATATTCACAATGTTTTGCAAGCTATATTTTTGTTGTTATTTTTTATATTGTTATCTGTTATCATTTTCGTCCCTACAGAATCGCACATGGATAAATTGCTAAAAATAAGCACGATTTCTTAGCCACTTCAAATTGGTACATTGTTATACTAAAATCGAATGGGCTATAAAATTGCATACCATTTTTTTTATCTGAGTAAAAAGTTTACAATTTTGATGAAAATTTGTTAAGGTTTTATTAAATTTGCATACAGTTTGAAACTTTGATTTATATGTTTTTGTTTGAACCATATTATTGTACAAACATAATAAAAAATTAAAGCTTGCAAAGCATTGTGAATATTTAAAAAACAACAGTGTACGCAGATATAATGGAGTTAGTGTATATGAATTGTTTACATTTAAATTTTCCAACAAGCGTACGTCATATCCCTGCAGTGAAAAGCCAAACCAGTTAGAAAAAATACTAGTTCATTAACTAGTATGTGCCTACCAGTTCGACAATTTCGAAGAACTTAGGCGATTAGCGACATCTGCTTTTGAATTGCCAAAGCCAAAAATAAAACGCAATTAATTGCTTTTCTTACAAATGTCGGCTGTGGCGTCACGTGAAGACTACTGGTTCTGGTTCTGAAATCGCAGGTTCGAGGCCGCTTGGAGGTGGTTAAGATTTTTAAAGTTAAATAAATGTAAGTAAAAATAATTTATTCAATTTATAAATAAATAACAAATTTGAAAATCTAATTGCGTTGCAAAAAAACATTTAGGAAGAAATATAAAAACAAAGAAATTAAACAAAAATTTTTTTTTTATTAAATTAAAAAATTACAATAAACAGCATAAACAAAAAAATAAATTTATAAAAAATAAAAATAAAATAAAAAATAGAAAATAAAAAAATTTTACCTGCGCCAGGATTTGAACCTGGGACCTCAGGCTTACCACGCGAGTGCTCTTCTCTGTCGGCCATTGTGACTGCTGTAGCGTCCCGAGCAAAAAGGCACACTTATGCTTTTCACGGGGCATGAATTGGCAGACTATCTCATCAACTGGTATGATGCTACTAGTATTTATACTAGTAGATGCTGATGCATAGCCTGACAATTGACATCTCGTAGGACATCGCAATGTTAAAAATACCAGTCGCTAACATTGAAAAAGGATAGAACGTGAACTAGTTCGGCTGAAACGCAAACCGGTAGAATTCTAGTTCACAACTAGTAGCTTTCCCTGCAGGGATCGAGCCCCAAGCGCCAAAAAGAAGTAAGCGACATTTTTTCAGAATTTTCTTTTTAATGCAGAAAGATTTCTACAGCATCTTGATGCATTTCTGCATCAAAAATAAAATGTTTAAACAGGAATAACGCCTATATCTTTTTGGCGTTTAGGGCCAGATATAGTGATTTCACCTTGTTTTGTTACACTGTGTATCGCAACTAATAAACCGCCGTATGGTTATTAAAGCCCAAAATATAATAGCGCAGTGGCAGTGACAGTTTTTAAAATCAGCTGTTACTGCTAATATTGGCAGTGATTGCCGCAGCAAACACAATACAGCGTTGTCAGTGACTGCTTTTTAGGCATTCCCTTTTGTTTGTTTTCATTTTTGTTGTCGCCTTTTAGGCTTCAGCGACAGCAGCAGAAGTTGGCTGCGTTTCATTTATGTCAAATTCAACATGCGAGGTTTGCTGCGATGAAGGCAGTGGCAGTGAATTTAGAATTTGGGCTAAACTGAGCAGTACTGCTAGCTGCCACTGCTGTATTGTGAGTCGCTCCATCGGACACCACACTTTCTAAAAAACAGCTGATTTCGAAAAACTGCCGCTGCCATTGCGTAATTGTATTTTGGGCTTAAATGGGACTGCGAGTTCTATCTGGATTTTTTTACTACGGATAGTGTAAAAATATCCGTATATCCGGATGCTCTAATCTAAAAATTAATAGTAAAACAAGTAATTTTTCGCAAAAAAAGCCGACTTAAAAAAAATATATATACATATATTTCATGATCCAATGATCGGATCTAAATCAGAGTAAAGTATGGGACCACCTCTGAGGACACTACCTTTCCGATGCAAAAAGAATTATCGAAATCGGTTGACGTGGTCCAAAGTTATGCGGTAACATACATATATAAAAAAAATATTCCGACGAACTGATAACCTCCTCCTTTTAAGGTTAAGCAAACGTCAATCTGTGAGGTTGTACTTTATTGTGCTCTGATTTTGGCTTTCTACTTACTAAGTTCATTGTGCTAATTCTGTGTTAAAGTAGTGATAAAAAGTGCTTATGAGCATCAGAGTGTGAAATAATTGAAGCTAAGTGAAAGTTATTGGTTTTATATTAAAGTAAATTTAATTAAATTTCACTAGCATACATTCTAATTTTGCCGAGTCATTTGTTGCTATCATTGTTGTTGTATCCTTTGTAGTTAACTTTCATTTTGTTTNCGTGCAACGGTCAGAATAATCTTTCGACGGACTTAATTAATTTATCCTCTCCGTGTCCTCCAGCATCAGAATCCTCAGCCTCAAAAGACCGTGTAACGAAATCTGCTTCGGATAATAAAGAGCCTG
>NW_016158508.1:43354-43990 GCF_001687245.7 Rhagoletis zephyria | reverse complement strand
AACAAATGGCGACTTAAGCATCAGAAAATTAAATTTTAATTACGAAAGAAATATTGCTTCATTTAAAATTGACGTAAATTTAGATAATTTTAATGCGCTGCTTAGTAGTTCTTTTTGGCCCCCCGGAGCTTTCGTTCGTGAATTCGAATATAGGCCCAAAAAAGTAAATAACTTAGCTAATATTCCCCGTCATAACACTGAATCAAAAAACTAATTATTAAATCTGCTTTAAGTATTTATTACCAAAATGTAAGAGGCTTAAATACTAAATTAACGAACTTATACTTTAAAGGCCTTGAATGTAATTATAATATTCTTTCTTTTACTGAAACTTGGCTGAAACCTCACATTTTCAATTCAGAGATTCTTCCAAATAATTATCATATCTATAGACAAGATAGGGAGGACAGAATCGNAGGCCCCCCCGGAGCTTTCGTTCGTGAATTCTAATATAGGCCCAAAAAAGTAAATAACTTAGCTAATATTCCCCGTCATAACACTGAATCAAAAAACTAATTATTAAATCTGCTTTAAGTATTTATTACCAAAATGTAAGAGGCTTAAATACTAAATTAACGAACTTATACTTTAAAGGCCTTGAATGTAATTATAATATTCTTTCTTTTACTGAAACTT
>NW_016158508.1:35117-41669 GCF_001687245.7 Rhagoletis zephyria | reverse complement strand
AAATTTACTCAGACAAGATAGAATCAATTCAAAAACAATTCCTACTTTTTGCTTTAAGAAATTTCCGTTGGGATTCTCAATATAACCTTCCACCTTATACGAGCCGATTAAAACTTATTAATCTTCCTACACTTTCCAGCCGCAGTCAAATGCTTGGTTAAATTTTTATAGTTAAATTACTAACAGGCTCAATTTCAAGCCCGCTTCTTCTTGGCGAATTTAGCCTTAATGTTCCCTCCCGGGTATCAAGACACTTTTGCCTCCTATTTCTGAAAGCTTGTAAAACTAATTTTGAATTGCACGACCCACTCCGTTGCTTATGCCAACACCATTACAACATTAGTTATCAAATTTACTCAGACAAGATAGAATCAATTCAAAAACAATTCCTACTTTTTGCTTTAAGAAATTTCCGTTGGGATTCTCAATATAACCTTCCACGTTATACGAGCCGATTAAAACTTATTAATCTTCCTACACTTTCCAGCCGCAGTCAAATGCTTGGTTCAATTTTTATAGTTAAATTACTAANTGTATTAATGAAGTGTTCTATTTATTTATAGTACCTGCAATTCGATAGATTTAGTACATTTGCAAAGAATTTTACGTATCTGTTCAATTACTGCTTAGAATATGCGATTAATAAAATGAACGGATATTAGCCGTCCTATTCGGATTTTATTCGTATTTACGAACGGATATTCGGTTAAGTTAACAATTGTTTAACTATGTACTGTGAATTCAGCCCTTAAGAAAAAACTATTATGGAACTGACACATCTTCCAGATCTTCTCCATCTTCGTCAGATCTGTGGAAGTAATTTCTCGATTTACCTGTTATGCTCCGTTATGGTTTCAATATGTTTTCAAAATGAACACTTAATCTAAAATCAGCTAAAAAGTTTATTGACAGCCTTTAATGGCCCTAATCAAGACTCCCAATTTGGTTCAAGCCATTCCATTTTCGGCCCTATTTTACTTCTGTGTTCAGCAGAGTTTTGTCTTTGGCACAAAGTGCTCAAATTGCACTTTTTGGAAAATTTATAATTCATCTCTCTGCGCCCTATTAAAAAAACAGATGGTATTTAAATTTTCTAAACTATTCAAAGGAAGAGTTGAAAGAGATTATTTGTCAATCAGGAAACTCTCTCAGCAATGCACACTGTATTTTGAGTTTATAAGTTTGCACCAGGCTGAATGTATTATTTTTGAAGTTGTATAAAACCAAATAAATGTTTGCACTTTACATAGATTAAAAATGTTTACACCTTTTTTAGCTCTTTAATTTTTTCTTCGGAACTTTTTAATCCCCAATATGGCACTCTACAGCTTAATACTAGGTACACATATAAGTAGATTATCCTCATTTTCGAGCTGAACACCCTTATCTGTAATTAGAACAAGAGATTAGCCATATAAAATTCATCCCTTGTTAATCTGTAATTATTAAATAATCTCAGATTTAACCCATAACTTTTCGGTGTCCATCCTAGTTTTATCGATTGTTTTTGCGAAAAAGAGGAGAAATGCCAAATGTAAAAGTAAACAAAAATGGACGCTAGCAAGGAAAAGAGGTTTGTAAAGGTATTTTTAATAAAATATTAAGTTAAAATATATTTATATTGCTTATTATAGCAGAAAAACGTGATCGCGGTGGAACAGAAAAGAAACATAACTGTTCCTTGAGATGTGAGAATAACAAGCACAACAAATTTGACGGCTAATAATCAGAGATTTGCCTTTGTAAATGGGGTGATTAAAAAACGAGCTTTGATTGAGACAATATTGATATGTGAACATACTTTAAGAAACTTGGCAGCCTTGTCCCTGGTTATCAAATTTTGTAATAAAAACTTACGCGTACTTATTGTCTTTTGTCTTGGTTATTCGGAGAAAACTCATTTTTATACACATTTTAAACAATAAGTTTTCATACAAAATTCTCATAATTTTTTAAATACATCAAATAATTCTCTTAATATGGCTGCCTTTGTAAACTACAGAAATGTACATAGTACATACTGCCACATTTGCACATCATTCATACGATTGGAATATTTTTACAGCTTGGCGTACATATATATATATATATATATATACGTAGGTATATACCCTTGTGCGCGCTAACACTCCGCAGGGCCTGGGTTCAAGCCCTGATCAAAGAAACATCGCAAAAAATATAGAAAAAACATGTTTTCTTAACAGCGCACACAGGTCGGATTCACTAAATTAGCGGGACAAAATGTAAAAACCTAAGTCAATGCGAATTGCGTCAAAATGGCATGGCTTCCTTCTCAATACAATTGATCTCTTTCACTAATAACAAATATTAAGCTTATAACCTGGTTAGTCGATGCAAGTCAGTTAGCTGTAGCAGAAAACATTTTTGTTTTCGATTTCAGTTAGTTATTAAAAGGGTAACGGTGAGTCTATTGAAAAATAAACTTTTTCCAGTAAGAGAAGAGATTATCGGTAATAGAAAAATTAATTCATAAATTCTTAAATTTAGTAAATAACTTTTTTATAGCTTTGTAAGTTCAACGTGAAAAGTTGAACTTGAAATTATTTTAATTTCATTTTCAAATAGAAAAAAAAAACTAAATACATACATACATATGTAGTTTGGCTGAGTTCCGACTTGAAATTTATAAAAACTAATTCTGTGAAGTGTTGGCTTTAAGGTAAAATATACTCATTTAGCGCTTTTAAGACACCCATACAATTCTTTTCAATTTTGAGAATAGTTTCTCCAATATCGCGCCAAGAACCCGCGAGTAACAAGTTTCGAGCGAATTCAATCAATTTTGAAAAATTTCTCCGCCATATTGCATCAGCCATTTTTAATTTTAAAAATTCTTGGCAGATTCATAATCAGAGCCCCCTAAAACCCCCAAGTAACAAGTTTTGAACGAATTCAATCAATTTTAAAAAATTTGTCCGCCATATTGATTTTTTGAAACCTGACCGAAGATTTGTAATCAGTGGTCTCATAAACTAGTGGATACGAAGTGGTGTACAAATCCATCAACACGAACCTGTTGAAATAGTTTTGTCCCGCTAGATTCACAATTCAGACCACTGTGCAGCACTGTCGACCCTCGGCAGGAAATGGCAAACCTCCGAGTGTACTTTTGTCATGAAAAACAGCTTCTCATAAAAATATAATCGCCCTTCGGATTCGGCGTATAACTGTAGACCCCTCCCCTTTGTGTAACAACATCAAGGCGCACGCCACAAACGGAGGAGAAGCTCGGCCCCTATATAGGTTCGTTTGGTCACAAAAATCTGCTCTGCGAAAAATTTTCAAAATCGGATAACGAAAAGACTTGCCTTAAGAGCCCTTAAGTTAAGTTAGTCGAACCTGTTGTGGGTCAAAGTGGAAAAATAAGGTGCACCCTAATATACATATTTCTTTTAAGCTAAATGAGATAAAGTTAAAAAAACTTTAATTCGATGATTCACATATGAGTTACACTCACCTCCATCCTCATTTGATCCTTCACTTGGAGGACCCGCTGCCAAATTTTGCCGATTTCCAATCATTAAGCGGTGTTGAATGGCCACTGTGGCTACAGCTGCAGCCGCAGTAGTTTGCACGGCGGATACATTCCGCATCGCCACACTTAGCCCCGTTAGATTAGCGAAGGCATTACTTGCATTTACCGCCATTTGCGAGGCCGCAGCGGCAGCGGCAGCATTTTGCGAGTTGGCCTCGAAACGTGGACGGCCCAAAAACGGGCGGCCGGCAAATACACCCGGCACACCAAATTGCAGGAATGGCCCCCAAGGCGGAACGCGTACTCCGCCTGGAGCCAACTGGGCTGCAGCAGCGTACAATTGTAAAGCCGCCGTCGGGTGTAAACCTTCCGGCGGCATGGTGGCGGCAGCACCCGTCGAGCGGGCGAATGTTCCGGGACACGAGGAAGCAATACCACCACTCACCGCAACGCTATCAGAACTGCTGGCGGTATCTGCCGTCGGACTTAAACGCGCTTGTGTTGATATGCGTTGTAACTGCAGATTTTGTTGTTGTTGCTGCAGCTGTTGCTCTAACACCATTCTGAAGACGCTCACTAGCCACGAGCGTTTTTGTGTATAGCAACACACTACAAGAATTGTTGCTGCTGTTGCCGCATGAAATGTCAGAAAATTCGCATGAAATTATCGCAAATATTTTAATAAAAAAATTTTGGGCACTCCAAGTTACACATTAAATTCACTGAATTCACATATATCGATTATATTGGTATGTATGTATGTATGTGCGTATATTTTTATATATCTACATATGCATGTATGTATTCACAATCTTTTTGTTAGCATACTCCTTTCGTAATAATCTTATTATAAATAGAAATTTGATATTATTATTGCTGTTGTTATTGTTAGCTTATTGTGCCAATCAATTAAGATTCAATTTGTGGTGGTGTTAATAAAAATAATTGCAGTCGCACGCAACGTGCTCGGCACACAACGCAACCGATGAAGTGAATTCCGGTTTAGACCTCGGCCAACTGAATTACCACCGCTTGCCAATGGACCCGAACCGCACACATCCTACTCGTCTCCCTTGGCAATAGCTCCATAAAATCTCAACTCAAGCAAATGAACCACCGACGGTAGCACATGCCGAAATGTGCTATTAACCGAACCGAACGCAACAACTTGCCAACGAGCGCTCACCATGAAAATTCAATTTGAACTGAGTGCAGCGCCCGAACCTAGACGCCTGTAAACCAAACTACAGGGATTAACGATGTACCAACAGCCGTAAGCGGAAAGCAGCCATAAGTTAACGAATCAGTGAGCGAACAGGCGCCGATGTACTGGCACGGGATTGTTGCCATTGCCACCACAAAACTACCACCACCACAGCCATGCCTAACCGCAATCAATCGCTAAACGTACGACGGCCACGGCCCAGGTGTTGAATGATGGATGCCAGAAGGAGATCACTATGGAGCGCGACTGCTTTGACATTGGTGCGAGCGAGTAGGAAATTCATCAAACAATCGCTTAATTCTATTCCTTAGACAGCGTTGTTGGCTTTGGTAAAGTTGCCGCTACCACCTCCACCACCGGTTCAACCAACTTGAAGACTATGTACATATCTATTGCAAGGGACTCAGCATTCGTCGAAAACTCCCCTTTCGAAACTTTTCCACTCTGACTACCTTAATTGTTCATTAACAGTTCGCTTTACTGCCAAATAAATACATTTACAAACATACATACATACATATTCAGATACATTTTTGAATGCCTAAATTACCAAATCGATTAACTTCACTTTTGGACAAGTCTTAAATTTGAGCGTCAAACCCGTGGGTAACAACATATAGTCATAACTTATTGTATTTATTTTAACTTTATATAATATATACTAATATATAATATATATATATATATAACATTATTTATTTAAATTTAAATTATAAAGGGAATTTAAAAATATACATACATACTATTATAGTATTACTATATGTTTATATTGTACCTACATTATTTGATCGCATCTCTCAACTTTTTGTTACCCGAGTTAATCGATTTGGCAAGTGAAACATTCATTTGTATGTTCATATGACCTACGTCGTTTCCAATATGGACGACAATGGCTGCGCTTCCGAGCACCAACACCACCAGTCAAATCTTTTCAGCAGCGTATTCGCCTATAAGCAAAGGCAGTGTGCTAGAGGGAGAAAGAATAATGAAGAACTGCAAATACTGGTTTAATAGAGGGAATTTTCGACATATGTATGCGTTATTTTTCACTTTTCTTTAGATTTTATCAATTTAGCGCAACGATAACTGTGCGCGTGAACTCAGAGAAAAGTGAGCATTGTGGTTGTGTGTAGGGGTTGTGCAGGGCGGAGTTATTCGATATTTTTCAATTTTCGCTCATAAAATTATTATTTGTGCATTTGTTGCTATAAGTGCCTCTGTTGCTTTCCGGCAGCGACAGAGAAGATGGGCTGAAGTAGTTCCACTGGAAGAGGAGGCATGTTTGTTTGGTCGCTTAACGTCGGAGTTCTTCGGCCGCAGTTGTTGCAATGGTTTATGGTGTTCTGGTTACATACATATGTACCCTGCAGTGAAAAATTATCAATTGTTAAAACTAACCAACTAATAGTTAGCTTTTTGGCGAGATTTCGATTAATACCTCACTTTTAATTAGCTATGACAAAACCAACTTAAAGTGAATTGTAAAGTCGTGCAGGAGTCATGCAGACGCAATCGGGAGTTGGTTTTCTTTACAAGTTTCTATTAAATATCCTCATACAAAAATTACTTTCAATACACTTTTTTTCTGAACTTCGCAGATTCTTTTTCATATTCAGGACAAATAAAAGGAAGATCGAAATTTTATACTATCATTTTGAAGTTATGTCTGACGGTGTTCGAATATGGGGCCACCCGAGCAGAATATGTAAACAAATATGAAATGTAATAAAATAAAGTAAAATAAATAAGTAAATAAAAAAGTAAAAAAACAAAAAATATTTTGTTTTTCTTATTGATATTTATGTCCAAAAGTAGTTAGTTACAAGTTAGT
>NW_016158508.1:30430-34142 GCF_001687245.7 Rhagoletis zephyria | reverse complement strand
AAAATATATAATAATAATAATAAAATTGGTTATAATATATATAAATAAAATAAAGTAAATAAATAAGTAAATAAAAAAGTAAAAAAACAAAAAAATATTTTGTTTTTCTTATTGATATTTTATGTCCAAAAGTAGTTAGTTACAAGTTAGTTGACATGTAATGCAGAGGTATCCAGGTCTGACTTTTTTGCGGCCATCGCCCCACAAAAGTAGTTAGCTTTTTTCGAACAAAATACACAGTTAATAGTTAGCACTAGTGTTCGCGTAAACAGACTAAAGTTAGGTATAAGCNAAGGAACTAGTACGATAGGAACTAAATCCCCACCAGTCCAAAATCGGAGAAAAGTGGTACTTTTAAAAAACTAATTTATTTCAGTTTTTTCACTAGAAATCGATATCTAAAGTGACGAATTTAGAAATGGTTCGGAACTATAGAAAAAGGGATACAGAACGAACTAGATCTTATTTGTCGAATTTAGAACTAATTCGGAACTATCGAATAAGGGATGCAGCGGGGGGCTTGTTTACTTTACATAGATAGGCTTCTATTCTGCGCTTCGCAGATGCTTTTTCATAGCTTGGTAACACAAAACTAAAATTTGTGTTAACATTTCAACATCTTGGGACCGTCTGGAATCTAAGAAATAACAGCGAGCACCTCTGCAAACTCAGCTACAGCTAAAGGTATGTAAACGTACATTTCTTACAATCATTCAAACAAATTTAATTTCAAATTGAAAACACATTTCTTCCAAAATAACTTAAAATTGCACACACGGAAGAACCAAAAGATTGAAAAATCATGATACTTTTTTCTTTCGTCTGTCGATTTCAGAACTGGGTCGGAACTATAGAATTTAGGACTAGTTCGGAACTATCGAAGAAGGGTTGCAGCGGGGGGGCAATTGACACTTCCTAGGACATCGCCATGTTAAATTCGCCAGTTGCTTGCATGCAAAAGAGATTTATCGCGAACCAGTACTGGGTCTAAATGTACTAGAAGCGCCCCAGTTCAGAACTGGAGATTTTCCCCACAGGGTATACATACATACATATCCATATACATACATATATAAACATCTCCATATGTATGTACATATGTATATACATCCACATACATATGTATGTATGTATATGCATAGATATGTATCTACTTTTTTGAGGCATGTTGGCAATGATTTAAACGATGTTTACACCATAACAAAGGCTAACCTTTTGCGTACAAATTTCCATACTACCCTTAACTTTTCCAAGACAATAGAGAAAAATTTGAAGTTGTCTCGATGTTCGACACCCTTTTTCGTTGCTCTGAATTTAAAAGCTACACTGAGAAAAGAGTTTAGTTAGTTATATCCACTAAATTTTTTTCTCTCCACACGTGATTTCGTTAACATAGTTACATTATTTGGTTATAGTCAAGGTGTATTAAACAAGGTCTGACAACAACTCCGGTCGGCTCTCTTTTAAGGTACTATTATGCCAAAAAATGTAAACAAACGATCCAAAATTCATTAAATTTTTTTTTTTCTATTTGACTTTATAGGATGGTTCTTCTGAGAGCAATGTCAAATGCAATCAGTGGCGGATACAGGGGGGCGCGGGGCGATGAAGCCTCCGGCAGAGCATGAAAAAGCAAAATTTCGGATAAAATATATCTATTACCTCAAACGAGAAATTGGAAAAAACAAATTTAAAATTTTTTTTTTTTAATCTTCAATTGTAACCATTTTTTAGGCTTGCACAAGATTATTTATAGAATAAGAAATCGTGTAAAATTCTTCGTCAACGTAAAAACAAGGGGTATGTAGATACTATGAATGTATGTATGTACATATGTCAAATCGAATTTCTGATACTACTTTTTGTCTATTTCCGCGGNTTATTTATAGAATAAGAAATCGTGTAAAATTCTTCGTCAACGTAAAAACAAGGGGTATGTAGATACTATGAATGTATGTATGTATGTATCTACATATGTCAAATCGAATTTCTGATACTACTTTTTGTCTATTTCCGCGGTGCACGTATGTAGGAAATTTCACTTTGAACTGTGTAACCAGACATTTGTATGCGCATAAAAATATTAATGACTTGAAAAATATAATAAAAATTAAAAAGTTAAATTAAAAAATTAAAATTTAAAAGTTTACTTCTCCAAACGCCCTCGCTTGACTTGAATCATGCTAGCGAAGCAGTCAATGGCACTGTGAATATTCTTCTAAATTATAGAGAAAAGGCGACACACATTTTTCTGATATATGATTTTCTGAAAGTTACAGATATTGCTAAAGAATTGGATTTTGACATTGTCCTTCCTCGGTAGGGTTGCCAACATTTTCTAAGATATTTATAGTATTTAAAAAAAAAAATCGGAAAAGTATAGTACACTTCAAATATATATAGTATTTTATTTAGAAGAAAAAACGCCTTTTAAGTAATGGAAAAAGTTCTTACTGTGAATGCCGAAGTTGCTGGAATAGAGTAGAAAAGAAATAATTTTAAATAAATTTGTTAATTCTTTCTTAGTGTTTTTAAAAATATGTTTTTTGAAATATATTTATATTTAAAGCTGAGGAAATATAGTACTTTCGCATACTATATTTTTTTCCAACAGTATATAGTATTCCGATCGGAAGTACAATACTATATATTATAGTACGTTTGGTAACCATATTCCTCGGAGAGCGAATAGACAAAATTTTCGGGCTAACTATCGTGCGTCTAACGCTGAAGATTATTATCGGAAGGCAATATTTATACCGCTATTGGATAATATTTTGCTCGATCTCCGAGAAAGATTGCCGAAAGAGACATTAAACATTTTTGATTTGAACTTATTACTTCCATCTAAAATTGGGGAGTTGCTCTGCTCCTGCACCTAGACGAAAGAGGAGAGGAGCTTATATTTGTCCAGGAACCTTGGGTGGTACACCAGAAGATTTGCGGACTCAATTCTAATGCGTATCATGTCGTGTCAACCCCTGAGGCAGGTAAGATTATATCATGCATTTTAATAAAGAAAAACTTCTCTTATCTTCTACTCACACAGTTCAGTGACGAGGACACGGTGAGCGTAAGCGTGGAAGTACGATCCAAACCACTCTGGCTGGTCTCATCGTACATGGCACACGACCACGCCACTTATCCCCCGACTCGGTTGCGGGACGTTGTGAAAGAGGCCAACAAGAGGAAGTTCCCCATCGTTATCGGCACCGATGCGAATGCTCATCATTCGCTGTGGGGATCCACGGACATAAACAAACGGGGTGAGTCTCTTATCGATTTTATTTTCTCAAATAGCCTAGCAATTTGTAATATCGGATGTAGGCCAACATTTGTAACCTCTAACAGAAGGGAGGTACTAGACATCTCTCTTGTGTCGGGTAGCTTTCTAGAAAATATCAGTGAGTGGCATGTCTCAATTGACCACTCCTTCTCCGACCCAGCGGCGTAGCCATGATTTGGCGAAGGGGGGGAGGGGGGTTTAAAAAAAATTTGCATCGATAACTTAAAGTTGTGATACACAATGGCTAGAGGCGTCGCACTATAGGCAAAACACGAGTTTTTTTCAAAATCGTAGATCTTCGCTTAGAAAAGAGATAATGGAATGAAAATTCTTTTTATCGTGAAGATAAATGATCATATAATATAGGAAAACTATAGAGAAGTTACAACAACAATAACTGAACCCTCAAAATACTGTTCAAAATGT
>NW_016158508.1:25908-27765 GCF_001687245.7 Rhagoletis zephyria | reverse complement strand
ATCCTGACCAGCTACCCCGACACATTCAGGTCCCCAGATTATACAACACCACCGATGGTGCTCGAGAATAAGTTCTCCACACGTATCCCTTCGAGGAAGGACTGGGAGGACGACTCGGTCTGGGGCCTCCAAAGTAACTCAACAGCCATATACACGGATGGCTCTAAACTAAATCTAAGAGTAGGGAGTGGGATACACTCAAAGGACCTCTCACTAGATCTCTGCTTTAGGCTACCAGACCACTGCAGTGTCTTCCAAGCGGAACTCGCGGCCATAAAGGAGGCTGCACTCTGGCTCATCGATTCTTCTCTTAATCTACCTTCAGTAACCATATACTCCGATAGCCAAGCAGCTATTAAGTCTCTGGATTGCTGCAAGACATCATCTACAACTGCTTTAGAATGTAGGAAAGTCCTTAACGATCTAGCTTCAAAATCTACTACTCACATTGTGTGGGTGCCGGTCCACAGGGACTTTCAGGGTAACTGTGCGGTGGACGAGCTTGCGCGGAAGGGAACCACCCTGTCGGGCGTCAACTCCTCTCATGCAGAGGGCATACCCCTATCTACCTGTAAGACACGGCTCTGGACATACTACGTGGAGAGGGCAAACAAAAGATGGTCGGAAGAACCCACGTGTGGGACGACTCGACAAATCTGGCCCAACTACGATAAGAAAAGATCCGACGCACTCATTCGGCTAGAACGGCCTGTACTAAGGCTGGTGAACGGTATAATTACGGGCCACTGCTTAATGGGAAGGCATGCTAGCAGAATGGGTTTGCCGGCTAATGATTTNCAGAGTTGCCAGGTCTTCGGCATGAGAAAACGTCCCTCTTGGTCTGATAAAACGTCATTTCCTACCCAAAAACGTCTTTTTCAAATGAATGTACAAAAAATTGTTCTTATCTTACATAATCGCGTTGATTTTTAATAATTTTTTTCTTGTAGACATTTGGTAAGGGGGTTGGTTGTCGAAAATGCTAAATTACGTTCTGCTAAGAAGGAGCATAGCAATATTTCAGCCTTTTTTCGTTCATTACATTTTCAATGAAATCTTAAAAAAGTCGGCTACTTTTTTCTGACTTTTTATGCTGCTACAGCTTTTTTGATGCTTTTGCAAGCGTGCGTGTTGTAATAGATCAGCTCTTCCTGATTTGGCTTTTAATGTGCAATTGCAAACATTACAATTAGTCCCGTAACCTGAAGTGTTTACACAACCAGCCTTTGTCCAAGAATCCAAAAAAATGCGCGTACACTTGGTTTGCATCATATTTAAGTCATCTGTATCCAAGGAATAAATATCTTTTGAAGCAGCTGCTGCAAAACACAAAGCTTGTAAAGATTTATTAAGAAAATAATTCAAAACCAGTTCTACTTACAAGATTTAGTCACAGAGAAAAATTACTGGGAAGTTAAAAAACGTCATTTTTTACACAAAAAACTTGCAAACGTCAACAGGATACAAAAAACGTCCAAATGACGTTAAAAACGTCAACCTGGCAACGCTGGTGACCGGTATAATTACGGGCCACTGCTTAATGGGAAGGCATGCTAGCAGAATGGGTTTGCCGGCTAATGATTTCTGCCGTGGTTGCCGCGACGAGGACGAAATCGAGAGTGTGGAACACTATCTCTGTCACTGCCCCGCCCTCATGTGGGCGAGAGGACGCTCATTTCACCACCATTTGATTGTCTTGATGAAGGCAGCCGCATCAACCTAACCTAACCTAGTACTGCATACTACCATGTTTCGGGCCCTGGCGAAGTCGATCAGCCTCAATCCGTTGTCGGACGTTTCGTCGTGGAGGCTGAATTTTCCGACGGTGGTTCCAAAGATCCCTTCTTTGCCCACCCT